>NC_135884.1:265384-399930 GCF_964194155.1 Cetorhinus maximus | reverse complement strand
GGGTAAATACCCCCCATTAACCCCGGGACCGGGTAACTACCCTCCATCAACCCCGGGACCGGGTGAATAGCCCCCTTCAAACCCGGGACCGTGTAAATACCCACTTCCTGCCCAGGACCGGGTAAATACCCCCCTTCTACCCCGGGACCGGGTAAATACCCCCTTCTACCCCGGGACCGGGTAAATACCCCCCTCCAATCCCGGGACCGGGTAAATACCCCCCTCCAACCCTGGGACCGGGTAAATACCCCCCTCCAATCCCGGGACCGGGTAAATACCCCCCTCCAACCCTGGGACCGGGTAAATACCCCCTTCAAGCCCGGGACCGGGTAAATACTCCTCTTCAACCCCGGGACTGGGTAAATAACCCCCATCAAACCCGGGGCCGGGTAAATAACCCCTTCCCGCCCGGAGCCGAGTAAATACCCCCCATTAACCCCGGGACCGGGTAAATACCCCCCATTAACCCCGGGGCCGGGTAAATAACCCCTTCCCGCCCGGAGCCGAGTAAATACCCCCCATTAACCCCGGGACCGGGTAAATGCCCCCATTAACCCCAGGAGTGGGTAAATACCCTCCATTAACCCTGGGACCGGGTAAAAACCCATTAACCCCAGGGCCGGGTAAATACCCCCCATTAACCCCAGGGCCGGGTAAATAACCCCCATTAAACCTGGGCCGGTAAGTACCCCCCCATTAACACCGGGGCTGGGTAAATAACCCCCATTAACCCCGGGGCCGGGTAAATACCCCCCATTAACCCAGGGGCGGGGTAAATACCCCCCTTCCCACTCGTGGCCCGGTAAATACCCCCCATTAACACCGGGGCTGGGTAAATACCCCCCATTAACCCCAGGACCGGGTAAATACCCCCCTTCCCGCCCATGGCCGGGTAAATACCCCCCTTCCCGCCCGGGACCGGGTAAATACCCCCCATTAACCCCGGGGCCGGGTAAATAACCCCTTCCCGCCCCGAGCCGAGTAAATACCCCCCATTAACCCCGGGACCGGGTAAATACCCCCATTAACCCCGGGACCGGGTAAATACCCCCCTTCCCGCCCGGGGCCAGGTAAATACCCCCCTTCCCGCCCGAGGCCGGGTAAATACCCCCCATTAACCCCGGGACCGGGTAAATACCCCCATTAACCCCGGGACCGGGTAAATACCCCCCTTCCCGCCCGGGGCCAGGTAAATACCCCCCTTCCCGCCCGGGGCCAGGTAAATACCCCACCTTCTCTCCGGGACAGGGTAAATACCCCACGTTCCCTCCGGGACCAGGTAAATACCCCCCTTCCAGCCCGGGACCGGGTAAATACCCCCCTTCAACCCCGGGACCAGGTAAATACCCCCCTTCCTGCCCGGGACCGGGTAAATACTCCTCCTTCCTGCCCGGGACCGGGTAAATACTCCTTCCTGCCCGGGACCGGGTAAATACCCCCTTCCTGCTCAATACCGGGTAAATACCACCCATCAACCCCGGGACCGGGTAATTAGCCCCCTTCAACCCTGGGACCGGGTAAATACCCCCCTTCCTGCCCGGGACCGGGTAAATACCCCCCTTCAACCCCGGGACCGGGTAAATACCCCCCTTCAACCCCGGGACCGGGTAAATACCGCCCTTCAACCCCGGGACCGGGTAAATACCCCCCTTCAACCCCGGGACCGGGTAAACACCCCCCTTCAACTCCGGGACCAGGTAAATACCCCCCTTCCTGCCCGGGACCGGTTAAATATCCCTCTTAAACTCCAGGACCGGGTAAATACCCCCCATCAACCCCGGGACCGGGTAACTACCCTCCATCAACCCCGGGACCGGGTGAATAGCCCCCTTCAAACCCGGGACCGTGTAAATACCCACTTCCTGCCCGGGACCGGGTAAATACCCCCTTTTCCTGCCCGGGACCAGGTAAATACCCCCTTCCTGCTCAATACCGGGTAAATACCACCCATCAACCCCGGGACTGGGTAAATAGCCCCCTTCAACCCCGGGACCGGGTAAATACCCCCTTCCTGCAAGGGACCGGCTAAATACCCCCTTCAACCCCGGGACCGGGTAAATACTCCCCTTCAACCCCGGGACTGGGTAAATAACCCCCATCAAACCCGGGACCTGGTAAATACCCCCCTTGCTGCCCGGGACCAGGTAAATACCCCCTTCAACTCTGGGACCGGGTAAATACCCCCCATCAACCTCGGGACCGAGTAAATACTCCCCATCAACCCCGGGATCGGTTAAATACCCCCCCTTCAATCCCGGGACCGGGTAAATACCCCCTTGCTGCCGGGAATCAGGTAAATATCCCCCATCAACCCCGGGATCGGGGAAATACCCCCCATCAACCCTGGGACTGGGTAAATACCCCTAATTTCCTGCCCAGGACTATGGTTAAAAACCCCCCCTTCCTGCCCGGGACCGGGTAAATACCCCCCTTTAACCTCAGGACCGGGTAAATACACCCCCTTCAACCCCGGGACAGGGTAAATACCCCCCTTCAACCCCGGGACCGGGTAAATACCCCAAATAAACCCCGGAACCAGGCAAATACCCCAAATATATCCCAAAACTGGGTAAATACCCCAGATGAAACTCAGAATTGGGTAAATACCCCAAGTAAACCATGGAACCGGGTAAATGCCTCAAATAAACCCCGGAACCAGTTAAATGCCCCACATAAACCCCAGAACCGGGTAAACACCCCAGATAAACACTGGAACTGGGTAAATACCCCAACTCAACCCTAGAACCGGGTAAATATCCCAAATAAACCCCAGAATCGTGTAAATACCCCAAGTAAACCCAGGAACCGGATAAATACCCGCAAATACCCCAGAACCAGGTAAATACCCCAAATAAACCCCGGGTATGGGTAAATACCCCAAATAAACCCAGGAACTGGGTAAATACCCCAACCCAACCCCAGAGCCGGGGTAAATATCCCAAATAATCCCAGAACCAGGTAAATATCCCAAAAACCTTGGAACCGGGTAAGTACCCCAAATAAATCCCAAAACCGGGTAAGTACCCCAAATAAACCCCAGATCTGGGTAAATACCCTCAAAAACCTCAGAACCTGGTAAATGCCTCAAATAAACCCTGGAACCGGGTAAACACTTGAAATAAACTCCGAAACCAGGTAAATACCCCAAATCAACCAGTGAATCAACCAGTAAACTGTGTAAATACCCCCAAATAAACCTCGGAACTGAGTAAATAGCCCAAATAAACCCCAAAACTGGGTAAATACCCCCAAAACCTCGGAATTGGATAAATACCCCAAATAAATTCTAAAACCGGGTAAATACCCCAAGTAAACCCCAGAACCGGGTAAATACCCCCAAAAACCTTGGAAGAAGGGCCCTAGAGTAATTGAGTTAAAAGGTTTAATTTAAAGGGATAAGTCATGGCAGGAGAGCTCAAAGCCGTGGTGTGCTCCTCGTGCACCATGTGGGAAGCCAGGAACATTTCCAGTGCCCGGGACCAGCATGTGTGCAGGAAGTGTGTCCAGCTGCAGCTCCTGGAAGCTTGGGTTTCAGAGCTGGAACGGCGGCTGGGGACACTGGAGCATCCGCGAGTCTGAGAGCATCGTGGATAGCACGTTTAGAGAGGGG
Source organism: Cetorhinus maximus (assembly GCF_964194155.1). Taxonomy (NCBI): domain Eukaryota; kingdom Metazoa; phylum Chordata; class Chondrichthyes; order Lamniformes; family Cetorhinidae; genus Cetorhinus; species Cetorhinus maximus. The sequence goes on along the minus strand of NC_135884.1, from coordinate 396,320 downwards.
GTCACACCGCAGCTGAAGGGACTTGAGGAAGGAAGGGAATGGGTGACCATCAGGCAGTCCAAGAGAAACAGGTAGGGAGCTCAGGAGTCCCCTGGGGTCCCGCTCGCAAATCGGTATTCTGTTTTGGAGGCTGATGAGGGCGCTGGTTCCTCCAGGGAGTGCGGACAGAGCCAAGCTTCTGGCACCACAAGCAGCCTGTCTGTACAGGAGGGGAGGAAGAGCAATAGTAATAGGGGATTCTATAGTCAGGGGAACAGATAGGTGCTACTGTGGCCTTCAATGTGACTCCAGGATGGTATGTTGCCTCCCTGGTGCCAGGGTCTGGGATGTCACTGAACGGCTGCAGGCCATTTCTGCTCTTGTTCTTCTAGGTGATAGAGGTCATGGGTTTGGAAGGTGCTGCCGAAGGACCCTTGGTGAGTTGATGCAGTCCATCTTGTCTAGGTACACACTACTGCCACTGTGCATCAGTGGCAGAGGGAGTGAGTGTTTAAGGTAGTGGATGTAGTGCCATTCGAGCTTCTTGTGTTGTTGGAGCTGCACCTCATCCAGGAAGTGGGGAATATTCCAGCTGACACCATGTGGTTGGGGGACAGGCTTTGGGGAGTTACCACATGAGTTACTCATCACAGAATCCTCAACCTGCTCTTGCAGTCGCAGTATTTATATGGCTGGACCAATTAAGTTTCTGTTCAATGGTAATGCTTATGGATGTTTATGATGTGGGATTCAGTGATCACAATGCCATTGAATGCCAAGGGGAGCTGGTTAGATTTTCTCTCATTGGAGAAGGTCATTGCCTGCATGTGTGGCACATTATTTATTTTTTCATGGGATGTGGGTGTCGCTGGCAAGACTAGCATTTGTTGCCTATCCCTAATTGCCCTTGAACTGAGTGGCTTGCTAGGCCATTCCGGAGGGCAGCTAAGAGTCAACCACATTGCTGTGGGTCTGGAATCACATGTAGACCAGGTAAGGACGGCAGATTTCCTCCCCCGCTAAAGGGCATTAGTGAACCAGATGGGCTTCTACAACAAGCAATGATAGTTTCATAATTCCAGATTTCCCGGCAGCATGCAGTAGTGAGTATAGGAACAGAAGGATAGAGCAGATGAGTCTGAGGCTGCAGAGATGGTGCAGGAGGGAGGGCTTTAGATTCCTGGGGCATTGGGACCATTTCTGGGGGAGGTGGGACCTGTACAAATTGGACGGATTACATCTGAACAGGAGCGGGACCAACATCCTTGCGGGCAGGTTTGCCAATGCTGCTGGGGTGGATTTAAACTAAATTGGCGGGGGGATGGGATCCTGAAAAGTAGTTCAGAGGGGAGAGAAGCTGAGATGGGATTAGAAGTTAAAACACTAGTGAGTGAGTCTGGAAGGCAGAGGAAACATAGGCTAAATAAGAAAGAAGTGAGTTTAGCAAGGTTTAATGGAGTATATTTTAATGTAAGGAGCCTGAGGAACAAGACAGATGAGCTGAGGGCACAGATAAGCATGTGGGAGTATTATATCATAGTGATGACCGAGACTTGGCTAAAAGAAGGGCAGGATTGGCAGCTCAACATTCCTGGTTATAGGACATTCAGACGGGATAGAGAGGGGGATAGAAGAGGAGGGGGGTGTCACAATATTGATCAAGGAATTGATTATAGCAGTGAGGAGGGATGATATCTTGGAAGGATCATCAAATGAGGCCATATGGGTAGAAGTAAAAAACACACAAGGGGCAAACACACAGTTGGGTGTGTACTATAGGCTCCCAAACAGTCAGGGAGAGATAGAGGATCAAATATGTAATCAAATTTCAGAGAAGTGTAAGAATAATAAGGCAGTAATAGTAGGGAAATTTAACTACCCAAATATTAACAGGGATAGTTTTAGTGTACAAAGCAGGGAGGGAGCAAATTTCTTAAGTTACATCCAGGAGAATATTTTTAGCCAATACGTAGAAAGCCCAAAAGAGAGGGGGTGGTTCTGGACCTAATATTCGGAAATGAGCCTGGGCAGGTGGATGATGTATCAGTAGGGGAGCATTTTGGTGATAGTGACCATAACTCAGTTAGATTTAGGATAGTTATGGAAAAGGATAAAGTAGGGCTGGGAATAAAAGTTCTAAACTGGGTATCCCAGGCTGTTGAGGGAGGCAAGGGAAGAGATATCAGGGGCCCTGGCATTAATTTTCAAATCCTCTCTGGCCACAGGTGAGGCGCAAGGGGACTGGATGACTGCTAATGTTGTCCCATTATTAAAAAAGGGAGGAAGGGATAGACCAGGAAATTACAGGCCAGTCAGTCTAACCTCAGCAGTGGGGAAGTTACCAAAAAGAATTCTGAGGGACAGAATATATCTGCACTTGGAGAGACACGGATTAATCAGGGATAGTTGGCATGGATTTCTTGTGGTCGTGTTTGACAAATTTGATTGAATTTTTAAGGAGGTAGCCAGGAGTGTTGATGAGGGTAATGCATTTGATGTGGTCTACATGGACCTTAGCAAGGCTTTTGATCAGGTTCCTCATGGCAGACTGGTCAAGAAAGTGAGAGCCCATGGGATCCAAGGCAAAGTGGCACATTGGATCCAAAATTGGCTGAGAGGCAGGAAGGAGAGGGTGATGGTAGAGGGATGTTTCAGTGACTGGAAGTCTGTTTCCAGTGGGGTTCCAGGGCTCAGTGCTGGGCCCTTGCTGTTTGTGGTGTACATAAATGATTTGGACTTAAATGTAGGGGGTATGATCAAGAAGTTCACGGATGACATGAAAATTGTTAGGGTGGTAAATAGTGAGGAGGATAGCTGTAAACTGCAGGAGGATATCAATAGACTGGTCAGGTGGGCAGAGCAGTGGCAAATGGAATTCAGCCTGGTAAAGTGTGAGCTAAGGCACTTGGGGAGGGCTAACAAGGCAAGGAAATACACTATGAATGATAGGACCCTGGTAAGTATTGAAGATCAGAGGGACCTTGGTTTGCATATCCACAGATCCCTGAAGGTAGCAGGGCAAGTAGATAAGGTGGTTAAGAAGGCATATGGGATACTTACCTTCATTAGCCAAGGCATAGAACACAAGAGCAGAGAGGTTATACTGGAACTGTATAAAATGCTGGTTAGGCCACAACTGGAGTACTGTGTGCAGTTCTGGGCACCACGTTATAGGAAGGATGTGATTGCACTGGAGAGGGTGCAGAGGAGATTTACCAGGATGCTGCCTGGGCTGGAGGGTCTGAGCTATGAGGAAAGATTGGATAGGCTGGGGTTGTTTTCCTTGGAGCAGTGAAGGTTGAGAGGGGACCTGATAGAGGTGTATAAGATTATGAGGGGCATAAATAGGGTGGATAGGAAGGCACTTTTTCCATTAGTAGAGGGGTGAATGACCAAGGGGCATAGATTTAAGGTAAGAGGTAGAAGGCTAAGAGGGGAGTTGTGGAGAAATGTTTTCACCCAGAGGGTGGTGGGAGTCTGGAACTCACAGATATAAAAACAAAAAACTGCGGATGCTGGAAATCCAAAACAAAAACAGAATTACCTGAAAAAACTCAGCAGGTCTGGCAGCATCGGCGGAGAAGAAAAGAGTTGACGTTTCGAGTCCTCATGACCCTTCAACAGAACTTAGTAATATTAGGAGAGGGGTGAAATATAAGCTGGTTTAAGGTTGGGGGGTGGGGGGAGAGAAGTTGGGGGGGTGGTTGTAGGGACAAGCAAGCAGTGATAGGAGCAGATAATCAAAAGATGTCACAGACAAAGGAACAAAGAGGTGTTGAAGGTGGTGATATTATCTAAACAAATGTGCTAATTAAGAATGGATGGCAGGACACTCAAGGTACAGCTCTAGTGGGGGTGGGGTGGAAAGACTAACAGGGTATTAAAGGTATAGATTTAAAAATAATGGAAATAGGTGGGAAAAGAAAAATCTATATAAATTATTGGAAAAAACAAAAGGGAGGGGGAAGAAATGGAAAAGGGGTGGGGATGGAGGAGGGAGTTCAAGATCTAAAGTTATTGAATTCAATATTCAGTCCAGAAGGCTGTAAAGAGCCTAGTCGGAAGATGAGGTGCTGTTCCTCCAGTTTGCGTTGAGCTTCACTGGAACAATGCAGCAAGCCAAGGACAGACATGTGGGCAAGAGAGCAGGGTGGAGTGTTAAAATGGCAAGCGGCAGGGAGGTTTGGGTCTTTCTTGCGGACAGACCGCAGGTGTTCTGCAAAGCGGTCACCCAGTTTACGTTTTGTCTCTCCAATGTAGAGGAGACCGCATTGGGAGCAACGAATGCAGTAGACTAAGTTAGGGGAAATGCAAGTGAAATGCTGCTTCACTTGAAAGGAGTGTTTGGGCCCTTGGACGGTGAGGAGAGAGGAAGTGAAGGGGCAGGTGTTGCATCTTTTGCGTGGGCATGGGGAGGTGCCATAGGTGGGGGTTGAGGAGTAGGGGGTGATGGAGGAGTGGACCAGGGTGTCCCGGAGGGAACGATCCCTACGGAATGTCGCCAGGTGGGTGAAGGGAAGATATGTTTGGTGGTGGCATCATGCTGGAGTTGGCAGAAATGGCGGAGGATGATCCTTTGAATGCGGAGGCTGGTGGGGTGATAAGTGAGGACAAGGGGGACCCTATCATGTTTCTGGGAGGGAGGAGAAGGCGTGAGGGCGGATGCACGGGAGATGGGCCGGACACGGTTGAGGGCCCTGTCAACGACCGTGGGTGGAAAACCTCGGTTAAGGAAGAAGGAGGACATGTCAGAGGAACTGTTTTTGAAGGTAGCGTCATCAGAACAGATGCGACGGAGGCGAAGGAACTGAGAGAATGGGATGGAGTCCTTACAGGAAGCGGGGTGTGAGGAGCTGTAGTTGAGGTAGCTGTGGGAGTCGGTAGGCTTGTAATGGGTATTGGTGGACAGTCTATCACCAGAAATTGAGACAGAGAGGTCAAGGAAGGGAAGGGAAGTGTCAGAGATGGGCCATGTGAAAATGATGGAGGGGTGGAGATTAGAAGCAAAATTAATAACCCTAACCGCCCCCCACCTTAAACCAGCTTATATTTCACCCCTCTCCTAATATTACTCAGTTCTGTTGAAGGGTCATGAGGACTCAAAACGTCAACTCTTTTCTTCTCCGCCGATGCTGCCAGACCTGCTGAGTTTTTCCAGGTAATTCTGTTTTTGGTCTGGAACTCACTGTCTGAAAGGGTGGTTGAGTCAGAAATTCTCGTAACATTTAAGAAGTATTTAGATATTCACTTGCATTGCCATAGCCTCCAGGGCTATGGGCTACGCGCTGTGAAATAAAATTAGTGTAGGCAGATCTTTGTTGACCGGCGCAGACACAATGGGCCGAATGGCCTCCTTCTGTGCTGTAAACTTTCTTTGAGTCTATGAGTCCCCACCCTCTGGGTGAAAACATTTTTCCTCAAATCCCCTCTAAACCTCCTGCCCCTTACCTTAAATCTATGCCCCCTGGTTATTGACCCATCCATTAAGGGGAAAAGTTTCTTCCTATCTATCTTATCTATAATTTTGCACACGAGTTCACTGGTTCACTAATGCCCTTTAGGAAGGAAATCTGCTGTCTTTACAAACCCACAGCAATGTGATTGACACTTAAATGCCTCCTGAAACGGCCTAGCCAGCTACTCAGTTCTCAAAGGCAATTGGGGAAGGGCATTAAATGCTGGCCTAGCCACTGATGCCCACATCACATGTTTAAACTTAAAAAAACATCCACATTTCTGACCTTATGATGGAGGGAAGTTGAAGATGAAGACTGGGTGCCAACATTCAAAAGTAGATGATACAGGGGCACCAACCAACTGGGGACCATGTCCAACACATGTTCGGGCTACACTCCACATCAAAAAATAGGAAATCCTGAGCACAAACATTCAGCACAAGTAAAGACTAGGCACCAATATCAAATACGAAATAGCATTTGTCACCAACACCCAACAATAGGCAATGCTAGTGATCAACATCCAACACTATGTAAAATTGGGCAGTAAATCCAACACCAGCTAAAGTTGCACCCCAAAATCTATCACTAAGTAAAGCCAGTCACCACATTCAACACAAAAGTAAGCCTAGGACCAAATATTCAGCATAAATACAGGCTAGCCACCAATATCCAGCACCAGGGAAGATAGGGCACTTACATTAACTAAGACTGGGCAACAGCTTAGGCAATAAGATAAAAGTAAAATACTGCGGATGCTGGAAATCTGAAACAAAAACAAAAATTGCTGGAAAAACTCAGCAGGTCTGACAGCATCTGTGGAGAGAAAGACAGAGTTAATGTTTCGAGTCCGTATAACTCTTCTTCAGAACAGTCATATGGACTTGAAATATTAACAGCTTAGGCAAGGCTGCTCGCAACATCCAACACCGGGGAAGGCTGCACACCAAAACCAACACAAGGCAAGATTGGCACCAACACCGGGAAGGCTGCACACCAAAACCAACACAAGGCAAGATTGGCACCAACACCGGGAAGGCTGCAAACCAAAACCAACACAAGGCAAGATTGGCACCAACACCGGGAAGGCTGCAAACCAAAACCAACATAAGGCAAGATTGGCACCAACACCGGGGAAGGCTGCACACCAAAACCAACACAAGGCAAGATTGGCACCAACACCGGGGAAGGCTGCACACCAAAACCAACACAAGGCAAGATTGGCACCAACACCGGGAAGGCTGCACACCAAAACCAACACAAGGCAAGATTGGCACCAACACCGGGGAAGGCTGCACACCAAAACCAACACAAGGCAAGATTGGCACCAACATTAATTAAAACTGGACACCGATATCAAACATGACAAGACTGGACACCAACATCCAATACAAAGTAAAGCTAGTCACCAATATTCAACACAAGTTAAGGCTGGGTGCAGATACACACCAGAAGTGAAGGCTGTGCGGGAATAGTCAATACTAGGTAAATAGTGACCAACATCCAAATACTAGGTAAGACATGGCACCAATACAAAAACAGAAGTACCTGGAAAAACTCAGCAGGTCTGGCAGCATCGGCGGAGAAGAAAAGAGTTGACGTTTCGAGTCCTCATGACCCTTCAACAGATTCCACAGAAGTGAAGACTGCAGACCAGCAGCCAACAGTAGGCAAAGCTAGTGGCCAACATCTTGTGCCACTGGGGAGGCTGTGGCTGATGCTGGAAGGACAGGCATCAGAGTCCCAGGATCGCAGAGCAACAGGCCAGAGGTAAGGAGTGGTGGTGGGGGTTCACAGGGTTGGGGTCATGGAAGAAGGGTGCAGGGGGGTCGGCAGCAAGGGCAGGGGGCTCATTCTCAGCAAAAAACCCCTTCCCAATGTCCGGTCCCTCGATCAGGCACTGAGTGCCTTTGGTTGAGTTACCTACAACGCCCTTGGAAGTGACAAGCTGGCCACATGTTTTTAGCTGCCATTCTTGCCACATGGTGACAGGCCCACCTGCAGCTGGCTTAATCCCAGCAGTGGTGGGTTGAGGCCCTTAAGTGGTCATTAATTGGTCACTCAAGGGCCTCAATTGGCAGTGGGCTGGGAAGAATGACCATTGACCTAGCCGCCCAGAACCTAATTCTGGCAGAAGCGGAAAGGCAGCCGGGTTCTGTTATGCCACCATCCCACCTAATTGCAAACCCTTCCTGCCTCCAAGCTTGCCGTCAGATTGAGCAGCACATTCCCTTGTTTAGGAAGGATATCAAGTCCTGAGAGAAGGCACAGAGGAGATTTACTAAGATGACACCAGAGTTGGAGAATTACAGTTATGGGAAAGACTAGAGAAACTAGGGTTGTTCTCCTCAGGATAGGAAGATTTAATAGAGTTATACAAAATCTTGTAGAGTTTTTCTAGAATGAATGAAGACAAACTGTTTCCATTGGTAGGAGGAACAGTAACATTAGGTTACAGATTTAGGATTTTTGACAAAAGACCCAAAAAGTGACATGTGGAAATGTTTGTTTATGCAACGAGTTGTTGTGATCTAGAATGTTGACAAGCAGATTCCATAATAACTTTGAAAAGAGAATTTAATAAATAACACCAGGATTATACCTATAATTGGTGGTAATCATACCTAGATTAGTGGTAAACCAGGGGATTGGGAAAGTTTTAAAAACCAACAAAAGATGACCAAAAAAATAATAAAACGGGAGAAAATAAATTTTGAGGGTAAACTAGCAAGTAATATAAAAATGGACAGTGAGAGCTTCTTTAAATATATAAAAAAGCAGAAAGAGGCCAAAGTGAACATAGGCTCTTTAGAGAATGAGGCTGGGGAAATAATAATGGGGAACCAGGAAATGGCAGAGGAGTTAAATACATACTTTGCATCAGTCTTCATGGTAAAAGACACTAATAGCATTCCAAAAGTGCCAAATAATCAAGGGGCAAAAGTGGGTGAGGAAATAAATACCAAAGCTATCACTAGAGAAAAAGTACTAGGGAAACTAATGGGGCTAAAGGCCGATAAGTCCCCTGGACCTGATGGGTTGCATCCTAGGATATTAAAGGAAATAACTGCAGAGTTAGTGGATGCACTGGTAGGAATCTTCCAAGGATCCTTAGATTCTGGAAAGGTCCCAGAGGATTGGAGAACAGCCAATGTAACACCTTTATTCAAAAAGGGAGGGAGACAAAAAACAGATAACTATAGGCCAGCTAGCTTAACATCTGTCACTGGGAAAATGTTGGAGTCTATTATAAAGGATGTAATAACAGAGCATTTAGAAATGCATAATCTAATCAAGCAGAGTCAGCATGGCTTCATGAAGGGAAAATAATACCTGACAAATTTATTAGAATTCTTTGAGGAGGTAACAAGCAGGATAGATAAAGGGGAACCAGTAGATGTAATATATTTGGATTTCCAAAAGGCGTTCGATAAGGTACCGCACATAGGGCTACTTAATAAGGTAAGAGCCCATGTTAAAAGCAAAATACTGCGGATGCTGGAAATCTGAAACAAAAACAGCAAATGCTGGAAAAACTCAGCAGGTCTGACAGCATCTGCGGAGAGAGAAAAATGAAGTTAACGTTTCGAGTCCGTATGACTCTTCTTAAAAGCCCATGATGCTGGGGGTAGTATATTATCATTGATAGAGGACTGACTAACTAATAGAAGAGAGAGTTGGGACTAGGGGGGCATTTTCAGGATGGCAACCTGTAACTAGTGGAGTACCACAGAGATCAGTGCTGGGGCCACAATAATTTACAATATATTTGAATGACTTGGATGAGGGAAGTGAATGTACTATCGCCAAATTTGCGGATGACACAAAAATAGGTGGAAGGCAAGTGGTGAGGATGACACAAAGAGTCTACAGAGGGATACAGACAGGTTAAGTGAGTGGGCAAAAACGTGGAAAATGAAATGTAATGTGGGAAAATGAGGTTATGCACTTTGGAAGGAAGAATAGAGGAGCTGAATATTATTTAAATGGAGAAAGGCTGCAGAAAGACGCAGCATAGAGGGATTTGGGGGTCCTTGAGCATGAATCCCAAAAAGCTAACATACACGTTCAGCAGGCAATAAGGAAGAAATAGAATGTTGGCCTTTATTTCAAAGGGAATGGAGTATAAAAATAGGGAAGTCTTGCTAAAACTATGCAAGGCACTAGTTAGACCACACCTGTGAACAGTTTTGGTCCCCTTATCTAAGGAAAGATATACTGGCATTGGAGGCAGTCCAGAGAAGGTTCACTAGGTTGATACCAGGTATGGAGGGATTTTCTTATGAGGAGAGACTGAGTGGGTTGGGTCTGTACTCATTGGAGTTTAGAAGAATGAGAGGCGACCTTATTGAAACACATAAAATTCTTAGGGGGCTTGACAGGGTAGATGCTGAGAGGTTGTTTCCCCTTGTGGGAGAGTCTGGGACTAGAGGACATAATCTCAGAGTAAGGGATCACCCATTTCAAACAGAGATGAGGAGGAATTTCTTCTCTCAGAGGGTAGTGAATTGTGGAATTCTTTACCCCAGAGGGCTGTAGAGGTTGGTTCGTTAAGTATATTCAAGGCTGAGATAGACAGATTTTTAATCAGTAAGGGAATCAAGGGTTGTGGGGAAAAGGCAGGAAAGGGGAGTTAGGATTATCAGATCAACTATGATCTAATTGAATGATAGAGCAGACTCGATGGGCTGAATGGCCTACTTCTGCTCCTACGTCTTATGGTCTTATAAAAAGGAGGTAATTTCACTCCTCTCTGCAGATATCAGTCTACAGATATTAACATTGAGTACAGAGCACCTTCCATTCTTTTGTAAAGATTTCTCCATCTTCAACATCAGGCAGAGGAATTCCAATTAAAAAGCCCATTGATACCAATAAAACCCCTGGAATGAAATCAAATGTGTAACAACTCCACAGCAAACCCAGAGCAAACTCCCAGGGGTAGTTTATTCACACACACTCAAACCTGAGAGGAGGGATTGCAACATAGCCTCCTTTTCCATTCATGCAATAAAAGAAGGGGGGATAGAGAAAGAAAGGGGTTTACAGGGCAAAAACCACGGAATAAAGAATTATTGTTTCACATCAGTCCAGAGTCCAGAATCAAAGTCTAATGATGTATTCTTTCACAAAGTCGGCAGGTTGAAGACTGATGCTGGATAATTCACTTTTCCAGTAGAGATGACTTCCATGATGGGATAGGCAAGTGCAGATTAACTAGTCTTATAGGTGCTTGTACAGAAGTTGCTGTAGAAATAGTGTAGATGGGGCCAGGTAGTTAAATCTGGACAGGGTTCTGGTTCTGAGCTTCTGCTTGCTAGATGCAAGATGGCAGATTTTCGGTGTAATTTTCCGAGTAGATCCCTGCAGTCTTCCAGGGTCCACAGAGGCTGCAGGTTGGCTCCTCAGGGGACAAGGGCTACCCACAGAGGCCGTGGCTGATGACTGCAGCAGAGCGACACTATGATGAGGCTCAAGCTGCAACTCGTAACTTGGTGGAGCAGACCATCGGGATGCTGAAGATGAGGTTCCGGTGCCTGGACCAGTCTGGTGGAGCCCTGCAATACAGTCCGCAAGGGTGTCATGCATCATCGTCATCTGCTGAGCCCTTTACAACCTGGTGCTGCAATGGGGAAATGAGCTGGTTGAGGAGGAGCTGCACATCTCCTCCAATGAGGAGGATGCTGACAGGGATGAGGGTGAGGAGGTTCTCGGTGGTGACAACGATGGGGATGAGGCTCTCACGCTGGCTAGATGAGGCAGGTGCACTTGGGACGCCCTCATAGCTACCAGATTTGTGGAGGGTGATGATGACATGCAGTGAGGTGTCCCCACAGATCCTCACATCGCAGTTGTGAATGTTTGACTCCAGTCTGGCTTATGGCAGTGCCAATACCCTCTGTGAGAATTCTCCTGTCATGGAGATGCAGTGGAGGCCCTAATAGCCGCTCGATCGCAGGAGGATGATGACAACATGCAGTGAGGACACTCCATAGATCTTCACATAGCCTCTGAGAATGTCTGACTCCTGTCTGGATGAGGGCAGCTCGCTTCCGCTCCATGATCATGGCCACCTCAGAGACGTAGTCATGAAACTCTAGACGCATCTGATGCTGTGTCCGCCTTCAGCACCTCAGCCCTTCAGGAGCTGGTGCACAGAGTCACTGGTCACAGATGCTGGTGAGATGGGGGCCAGTCCCACCTTAAAGGTGCTGAGAGCACACAGAGAGATTGAGGGAACTCTGTGGTGCCTGCCCACTACATTCTGGCAGCAATGACCAGCACTGTCGAGGTGCAGGCATCAGTAATGTGTCCAGGGAATGTGAGGCTGGACCATCACTTTCGTCTGAAGGCTGCACAGACACAGGGAAGAGGCCCTGGACTGAGACACCTGCCCTTTATCTTGTGTGGAAAGGTTTCACATCTGAGTGACACGAACACTGCTCATCAGAACAAGGAGCCATAGGCAGAGAGACGTTCTTGGGAGTTTATTGACAATAGTGAACATTATGTACAGGTGATTAACACCCATGCCCAGGCTGTGCAACTAATTCTTCTTAACTTTCCTAACCCTGCAGCTATGTCTTGGTGCTCCCCGGACATCCACAGTGGAGGTGGAGGCAGCCTGCTGACTGTGACGCCCTGTCTGTGATGACTTTGGCGGGTGTCCTCTGGAGAACTGAGACTTGGAGGACCCCAGCCTGCTTTCAGGGTCCTGCTGTGTGGCAGTGACACCCTCCTCAGCCTGTGGAGCTGGAGCTGTGGAGGTCACAGGAAGAGGGGATTCGGATGGGCTGGACACTCCCGGAGTCACCTGGGTGGCTGTCCTCCTCTGCAAGGCATCGGTGCTGACCACCACTGCCACCACCACCCAAGCCGGGTTGCTACCCATCCTGTGGCCAGAGAGGGGGTAGAGCACATCCCGGTTGGCCTCCATAGCAACCAGCAGTCGCTCGAGGGACCCATCATTGAAGCGGGGGCTGCAGTCCTTTTTTCTTTGCTGGCCATGTCTCCTGGGCAGCGGTGGTGAGCTGGTGGCGATGAGCGCTTTGCTGGCGGCTGCCTTTTCAAGATGGCAGCTGGATTGATGCTACAGCGGGGTGATGGCGAGTGGGTGAATGACACTCCACCCGCCATGGAAATGTCATATTTCATGAAATGAGGCGGGCTCAGAATGATACGGTGTGAAAACCCGCCATTTCCCTCGGTGGGTAGGAGTCAATTTTATCACCCGCTACCACACTTAGTGCAATTCCGGGAAAATTCCGCCCAGGGTAACTGATGGGGGGGGGGTTCATGTGATATGACCTCAGAGAGTAGTGATAAACGATTGTTTTTCAGATTGGAGGAAGGTTTGTAGTGGAGTTCCCCAGGGGTCAGTGTTGGGACTCTTGCTATTCCTTAAATATATTAATGACCTAGACTGTGGTGTTCAGGGCATGATTTCAAAATTTATGGATGATACGATGATTGGAAATGTTGTCAACTATGATGAGGATTGTCTTGAGCTTCAAAAGGACATAAACATGTTGGTGGATTGGGCAGACAGATGAAGTTCAATGCAGAGAAGTGTGAGATGATTTGTTTTGGCAGGAAGGATATAGTGAGACAGTATAAAATAAAGGGAGAAACTCTAAAGGGGGTGCAGGAACAGAGGGACCTCGGTGTGTACACACATAGGTCATTGAAGATGGCAGGGCATGTTGAGAGAGCAGTTAATAAAGCATATAGTATCTTAGAATTTATTAATAAGGGCACTGAGTACACAAGTAAGGAGATCATGTTGAACTTGTATAAGACACTAGTTAGGCATCATCTGGAGTACTGCATCCAGTTCTGGGCCCCATACTTGAAGGATGTGAAGGCATTGGAGAGAGTACAGAGGAGATTCACAGAATGATTCCTGGGATGAAGAGCTGTAGCTATGAGGATAGTTTGGAAAGGTTGGGACTGTTTCCTTGGAGAGAAGAAGGCTGAGAGGAGACTTGATAGAGGTATTCAAGATCATGAGGGGTATGAACAGGGTAAATAGTGAGAAACTGTTCCCACGCAAGAGAACATCAAGAACTAGAGGGCACAGGCACAAAATAATTGGCCAAAGGAGTAAATGTGATGTAAGGAAACCTTTTTTCACCCAGAGGGTGGCTGGAGTCTGGAACAAACTTCCTGAAAGGGTGGTGGAGGCAGGTTTGATCGAGGTATTCAAAAGAGAATTTGATTGCTACCTGGAAAGGGAGAATGTGCAAGGTTACAGGGATAAGGCAGGGGAGTGGGAGTAGGTAGAATGCTCTTTCAGAGAGCCAATGCAGACTCGATGGGCCGAATGGCCTCCTTCTGCACTGTAACAATTCTGTGAATCCACTTCTCCACTTTGGTTTGGACAACAGATACATGTTCCTTTTAGATAAAAGCGAAATACTGTGGATGCTGGAAATCTGAAATAAAAACAGAAAGTGTTGGAAAAAATGCTGGAGCTTTTCCAGCATTTTTTGTATATTCCTTTGCCTGGACTGTTGAGATAGTTAATTAATCATTTCAAAATCGGTTTCAGGCTCCTTTGTCCTATCAGACTGGTCTCTGTTGGCCGAGCCTGGCCAAAGAAATGTAAGTTGCCTTTGCATAATTCCTTTCAGTTTGATCTCTGCAGTCACAGGAGTCATTAGTAACTCTTTGGAGAATATGAGGTAATGAGGGGAGGTAATGGTGTAATGGTATTGTTGTTGGATCAGTGATCCCGGGTAATGCTCTGGGGACCCAGGTATGAATCTTGCCACAGCAGATAGTGGAATTTGAATTCAATAAAAATCTGGAATTAAAAGTGTAATCATGAAACCATTGTCATAAACAACCCATCTGGTTCAATAATGTCCTTTAGAGAATGTAAGGAGCATATCTTTTTATTTTCTGTTGGATTGTGGATTAATATTACAATGGCTGCAGTGTGAAAGACATGTCCACTGGAACAGGGTGAAAGGTATATACAATGTTGCAGTCCTGGAGTGTTCCATGAAAGACAGGATGCTGCCCCAAAGGAGTCCTGGGCCAAGGGAGCTGCTTGGCAACAACATTTTAATTGGCTCCTGGCCAGATGACCAGGTTTTGTATGAGAGCAGTGCAGCTGAATATCTCCTAGCCTGAAAGGAAAAAGATCTAAAACTTCTCTCTCCTGTGTGTGGAAGATTCCAGTAATTCCACAATAATAGCTAGCTGGCCTTTTCTCCTCATATCTCTATAACCTGCTGTCTCCCTGAAAAGCCCTGTCAAGTAATGGAAAGGGTCCACAACAGTACTATCCAGCGGCACTTGCTTAGCAATAACCTGCTCACTGATGCCCAGTTTGAGTTCCGCCAGGGCCACTCAGCTCCTGACCTCATTACAGCCTTGGTTCAAACATGGACAAAAGAGCTGAACTCCCGAGGTGAGGTGAGAGTGACTGCCCTTGACATCAAGGCAGCATTTGACCGAGTGTGGCATCAAGGAGCCCTAGCAAAACTGGAGTCAATGGGAATCGGGGGAAAACTCTCCGCTGGTTGGAGTCATACCTAGCACAAAGGAAGATGGTTGTGGTTGTTGGAGGTCAGTCATCTCAGCTCCAGGACATCACTGCAGGAGTTCCTCAGGGTAGTGTCCTTGGCCCAACCATCTTCAGCTGCTTCATCAATGACCTTCCTTCCATCATTAGGCCAGAAGTGGGATGTTCACTGATGATTGCACAATGTTCAGCATCATTCGCGACTCCTCAGATACTGAAACAGTCCATGTCCAAATGCAGCAAGACCTGGACAATATCCAGGCTTAGGCTGACAAGTGGCAAGTAACATTCGTGCCACACAAGTGTCAGGCAATGACCATCTCCAACAAGAGAGAATCCAACCATCACCCCTTGATGTTCAATGGCATTACCATCGCTGAATCACCCACTATCAACATCCTGGGGGTTATCAATAGCCAGAAACTGAACTGCACTAACCATATAAATACTGTGGCTACAAGAGCAGAGCAGAGGGTGGGAATCCTGCAGCGAGTAACTCACCTCCTGACTCCCCAAAGCCTGTCCACCATCTACAAGGCACAAGTCAGGAGTGTGATGGAATACTCCCCACTTGCCTGGATGAGCGCAGCTCCCACAACACTGAAGAAGCTTGACATTGTCCAGGACAAATCAGCCCGCTTGATTGGCACCACATCACAAACATTCACTCCCTCCACCATCAATGCACAGTAGCAGCAGTGTGTACCATCTACAAGATGCACTGCAGGAATTTACCAAGGCTCCTTAGACAACACCTTCCAAACCCACGACCACAACCACCTAGAAGGACAAGGGCAGCAGATAGTTGGGAACACCACCACCTGGAAGTTCCCCTCCAAGTCACTCGCCATCCTGACTTGGAAATATATCGGCCGTTCCTTCACTGTCGCTGGGTCAAAATCCTGGAACTCCCTCCCTAACAGCGCTGTGGGTGTACCTACACCACATGGACTGCAGCGGTTGAAGAAGGCAGCTCACCACCACCTTCTCAAGGTCATCTAGGGATGGGCAATAAATGCTGGCCCAGCCAGTGAACCCCACATCCTGTGAATGAATAAAAAAAAAAGGGGAAAATCACTGTTGGAGACATTGAAAGGCAAGTGCTCAACCTGTGAACTAAATACTGAAAGTGCTGGAAGACCTTCTCGTGTCATCAACAAGAACTGAAAGGAATTTGGGAGACATCGGTCAAAATCAACCCATCGAATCCTGTACTCTGAAATTGGTCCTATTGAACTGTTTTATCCCACCCTTAAAATCCATGTTTTTGGGTGTCTTGTGTGTGTGTGTGTGTGTGTATAGGGATTTAAGAAGGGGTAGAGTTTAGGTTATAGAGTTAGAAATTAGCAGTTCATATTTCTTTCTTTTGCCACTGGTTAATGTCAGTTTGTTCAATAAACAGTTATTAAGCTCCCCAGTGAGTCGCTATTACAGCGCACTGTCCCCAGTGAGTCAATATTACAGCACACTGTCCCCAGTGAGTCAATATTACAGCGCACTGTCCCCAATGAGTCAATATTACAGCGCACTGTCCCCAATGAGTCAATATTACAGCGCACTGTCCCCAATGAGTCAATATTACAGCGCACTGTCCCCAATGAGTCAATATTACAGCGCACTGTCCCCAGTGAGTCGTGACAGGAAGGAAATTTGCCGTCCTTACCTGGTCTGGCCTACAAGTGACTCCAGACCCACAGTAATGTGGTTGACTCTTCACTGCCCTCTAAAATGGCCTAGCAAGCCGCTCAGTTATATCAAACCGCTATAAAGTCTTAAAAAAGAAATGAAACTGGATGGACCACCCGGCATCAACCTAGGGACCAGGAACAACAACAGGAAACTCAGCCCTGTTGACCCTGCAAAGTGCTCCTTACTAACACCTGGGGGCTAGTGCCAACATTGGGAGAGCTGTCTCACAGACTAGTCAACAGCCTGGCATAGTCATCCTCACGGAATCATACCTCACAGATAATATCCCGGACACCACCATCACCATCCCTGGGTATGTCCTGTCTCACCGGCAGGACAGATCCAGCAGAGGTGGAGGCACAGGGGTATACAGTCAGGAGGGAGTTGCCCTGGGAGTCCTCAACATTGACTCCAGACCCCATGGGGCCTCCTGACATCAGGTCAAGCATGGGCAAGGAAACCTTCTGCTGATTACCATGTACCGCCCTTCCTCAGCTGATGAATCAGTGCTCCTCGATGTTGAACACCATTTGGAGGAAGCACTGAGGGTGGAAAAGGCGCAGAATGTACTCTGGATGGGGGACTTCAATGTCCATCACCAAGAGTGGCTCGGTAGCACCACTACTGACTCAGCTGGCCGAGTCCTAAAGGACATAGCTGCTAGACTGGGTCTGCGGCAGGTGGCAAGGGAACCAACAAGAGGGAAAAACATACTTAACCTCATCCTCACTAACCTGCCCGCTGCAGATGTTTATGACAGTATCGGTAGGAGTGACCACCACACAGTCATTGTGGAGACAAAGTTCTGTCTTCACATTGAGGATATCCTCCATCGTGTTGTGTGGCACTAGCACGGTGCTAAATGGGATAGATTTCAAACAGATCTAGCAACTCAAGACTGGGCATCCATGAGGTGCTGTGGGCCATCAGCAGCAGCAGAATTGTACTCAAACACAATCTGTAACCTCATGGCCCGGCATATCCCCCACTCTACCATTACCATCAAGCCAGGGAATCAACCCTGGTTCAATGAAGAGTGCAGGAGAGCATGCCAGGAGTAGCACCAGGCTTACCTAAAAATGAGATGTCAACCTGGTGAAGCTATAACACAGGACTACTTACAAACAGCATAAGCAGCAAGTGATAGACAGAGCTAAGTGATCCCACAACCAGATTTAAGCTCTGCAGTCCTGCCACATCCAGTCGTGAATGGTGGTGGTCAATTAAACAACTTACTCCACAAATATCCCCATCCTCAATGATGGAGGAGCCCAGCACATCAGTGCAAAAGATAAGGCTGAAGCATTTGCTACAATTTTCAGCCAGAAGTGCCGAGTGGATGATCCATCTCAGCCTCCTCTGGAGGTCCCCAGTATCACAGATGCCAGTCTTCAGCCAATTCGATTCACTCCACGTGATATCAAGAAACAGCTGAAGGCACTGAATACTGCAAAGGCTACGGGCCCTGACAATATTCTGGCAATAGCACTGAAGACTTGTGCTCCAGAACTTGCTGTGCCCCTAGCCAAGCTGTTCCAGTACAGCTACAACACTGTACCCGACTATGTGGAAAATTGCCCAGGTATGTCCTGTAGACAAAAAGCGGGACAAATCCAACCCAGCCAATTACCGCCCCATCAGTCTACTCTCCATCATCAGTAAAATAATGGAAGGGGTCATCAACAAGTGCTGTCAAGCAGCACTTGCTTAGCAATAACCTGCTCACTGACGCCCAGGTTCCACCAGGGTCACTCAGCTCCTGACCTCATCACAGCCTTGGTTCAAACATGGACAAAAGAGCTGAACTCCCGAAGCGAGGTGAGAGTGACTGCTCTTGACATCAAGGCCGCATTTGACAGAGTGTGGCATCAAGGAGCCCTAGCAAAACTGGAGTCAATGGGAATTAGGGGGAAAACTCTCCACTGGAGTCATACCCAGCGCAAAGGAAGATGGTTGTGGTTGTTGGAGGTCAGTCGTCTCAGCTCCTGGACATCACTGCAGGAGTTCCTCAGGGTAGTGTCCTCAGCCCAACCATCTTCAGCTGCTTCATCAATGACCTTCCTTCCATCATAAGGTCAGAAGTGGAGATGTTCGCTGATGATTGCACAATGTTCAGCACCATTCGTGACTCCTCAAATACTGAAACAATCCATGTCCAAATGCAGCAAGACCTGGACAATATCCAGGCTTGGGCTGACAAGTGGCAAGTAACATTCACGACACACAAGTGCCCAGGCAATGACCACTCCAACAAGAGAGAATCCAGTTATCACCCCTTGACATTCAATGGCATTACCATCGCTGAATTCCCCACTATCAACATTTGGGTGTTACCATTGAGCAGAAACTGAACTGGATTAGCCATATAAATTCTGTGGCTACAAAAGCAGGTCAGAGGCTGGGAATCCTGCGGAGAGTAACTCACCTCCTGACTCCCCAAAGCCTGTCCACCATCTACAAGGCACAAGTCAGGAGTGTGATGGAATATGCCCCACTTACCTGCATGAGTGCAGCTCCCACAACATTCAAGAAGCTTGACACCGTCCGGGACAAAGCAGCCCGCTTGATTGGCACCACATCCACAAACATTCACTCCCTCCACCACCGATGCACAGTAGCAGCAGTGTGTACCATCTACAAGATGCACTGCAGGAATTCACCAAGGCTCCTTTGACAGCATCTTCCAAACTCACGACCGCTGCCATCTAGAAGGACAAGGGCAGCAGATAGAGGGGAACACCACCACCTGGATCTCTCCTTGAAGTCACTCACCAGCCTGACTTGGAAATATATCACCGTTCCTTCACTGTCACTGGGTCAAAATCCTGGAATTCCCTCCCTAATAGCACAGTCGGTGTACCTACACCACATGGACTGCAGCAGTTCAAGAAGGCAGCTCACCACCACCACCTTCTCAAGGGCAACTAGGGATGGGCAATAAATGCTGGCCCAGCCAGCGAAGCCCACATTTCATGAATGAATCAAAAAAAATCTTCTCTGGATGCCAGAATGTTCCTTTTGTTTGAGTCACAGCCAGCTATGACTTTAGTCATTTGAGTGCCTTTGTCCTGTTTATTAAGCTTTTATAAATTAACCAGGCTTATTGTTACAAAAATATAATAATTTTCAGAATATTTTTCAGTTTTCTTGTAAAGTAGGTTTATGGGTGTGCATATCGTTGGGTCTGTCTGTGTGATTTAATTACATTTGGAGCCAGGTAGACGGCAAGTTTGGAATTATCAAAAGAAGCTAGGCGTAGAAATGCGCTTGAAATGCTAATGAGTCAGTATGGATGCTGGCTGAACATGTAAAGTGTGAAGGGAATTTGCATTTTTTAGATAAACAAAGGGATTGTTTGGATTTCAAAGGGGTGTTAGTCTGTTTACAACTAGCTAGATAAGCAAGGCTAAGGAGTGTGTTTATTTTTCCCAAAGGTTACTGACAATATTGGCAACATGAAAGTTTTTTCTATTCTGAGAAAGATACAGCTTCAAAGACATATGGAACAATAGAATTTACATATTAAAGAGAGAGAAACATATATAAAGGGGAATGAAAGCCTATGTGAGAAGAGGGCCATGTAAGATCTAACAGCAGTGTGTGAAACAGCTTTCAAGAAGCCTCCAGCCATTTGTTCATAAATCTGCTATGTAACGTAACTGAAGTTGGGGAAAGCCATTTGGAATTCTACTGTTGAGTGGGTACGGTATTAACTGGCTGGTTTTGTTTTTGAATCTAAAATCTATTTTGGACTGTTTTCTTAAAGGTGGCGTGTAACTGGGAGTCAGGTTAATTAGGAATTTTAGGAGTTGTTATAGTATTAAGTAATTGTTGTCTTATGTATGTACGTGAAATCTTTTATTTTGTTAATAAATATTTTTATTTAATTTTAAAATCTCTAAAGAACTTGGTGGACTCATTACATCTGAATTCAGTGCACACATCTTCTTGTAAAAATACAAATTGCAAGGAACAAAACAGAAAGAGATTAATTGAAATGGCCCAGAACTTGTATAAAATCACTTAGCTGAGAGCCAGTGGGCATTTAAATGCCTGAAGTCCAGCTCAAATCTCTTCAAGTTCCTTGGAAGTATTGGACTTAGAGTCACCCCTCATGCCCTGTTCACCAACTGGGAAATGGAATGGGATTCTCTTTGCCTCATGTATCCCCCAGATGGACTGGAATCCAACCCAACAATAGTTAGAAATTTCTCATTTGGTTATTTCCCATTTCACTCATTAATGAACAAGGCCAGAATTGCCCCAGCATATTTTATTTCCCCTCATTAATTTCCTCCATCCTTAAAATGCTATCCTTAACCCGGCACCCAGCACCCGGCACCCTTCATTGGACACCTTTTACCCAGCATCCTTCACCAGGCAATCTTTACCGACACCCTTCACCCAGCACCCTTCACCCAGCACCCTTCACCCAGCACCCTTCACCCAGCACCCTTCACTCAGCACCCTTCACTGCTTCATCCGTATTTATTGTGTAGTCAATGAGATAAATGCATTTAAAATTTTAAAAGGGGATGTATTGAATAAACTAACAAACATAAAAAAGATAAAATCCCTGGTCCAGAGGGATGACGTCAACAAATTTAAAAGACTCTAGGGGAGAGATGACAAAGGCATCATTACACAGAATTAATAACTTTCGAACATATGAAATAGGAACAGTAGTAGGCCATTCAGCCCCTCGAGCCTACTCTTATCATTCAATAGGATCATGGCTGATCATCATGTATTTCGAATTCCACATTCCCATCTAACCCCGATAACCTGTGATTCCCTTGCCTAATAAGAATCTATCTACCTCAGCCTTAAAAATATTCAATGACTCCACCCCCACCACCTTCTGAGGCAGAGAATTCCAAAGTCGCACAACCCTCGGAGAGAAAAAAATTCCCCTCATCTCTGTCCTAAAAGGGCGACCCCTAATTTTAAAACACTGCCCCCTAGTTCTGGACTCACCCACAAGAGGAAACATCCTTTCCACATCCACCTTGTCAAGGCCGTTCAGGATCTTGTAAACTTCAGTCAACTCACCCCTCACTCTTCTAAACTCCAGTGGAAACAAGCCCAGTCTGTCCAACCTTTCCTCATGAGACAACCCACTCATTCCAGGTATCAATCTAGTAAACCTCCTCTGAACCACCTTCAATACATTTACATCCTTCCTTAAATAAGGAGACCAAAACTGCACACAGTATTTGAGATGCAGTCTCACCAATGTCCTGTATAACTGAAGCATAACATTCTTACTTTTATAAAAACAAAAACAATGCTGGAAAAAACTCAGTAGGTTTAACAGCATCTGTGGAGAGAAAGACAGAGTTAATGTTTCGAGTCCGTAAGATTCTTCTTCAGAGCATGTTATACAGACATGAAACATTAACTGTGTCTTTCTCTCCACAGATACTGTCAGACCTGCTGAGTTTTTCCAGCATTTTTTGTTTTTGTTTCAGGTTTCCAGCATCCGCAGTATTTTGCCTTTAACCTTACTTTTATGTTCAATGCCTCTCGTAATAAAGGATAGTATTCCATTAGCCTTCTTAATTACTTGCTGTACCTGCATACTAACTTTTTGTGACTCATGTACTAGAACACCTAGATCCCTCTGCACCTCAGAATTATGTAGCCGTTTTCCATTTAAGGAATACTCTGTTTTTTTATTCTTCCTTCCAAAGTGAACAACTTCACATTTTCCCATGTTATATTTCATCTGCTAGATTTTTGTCCGCTCATTCAACATATCTCTATTCATTTGCAAGCTCCTAATGTCCTACCTTTTTCTTATCTATTTTTGTGCTGTCTGTAAATTTAGCTGCCATGTCTTCACTCCCCTCATCTAAGTCATTGATGTAAATTTTTAGAAGTTGAGGCCCCAGTACAGACCCCTGTGGGACTCCACTCGTCACATCCTGCCAATCAGAAAAAGACCCATTTATGCAAACTCTCTGCTTTCTGCCAGCCAGTCAATCCTCTATCCAGGCTAATATATTACCCCCTACACCAGGAGCTTTTATGTTCTGTAAATACTAAAGAAGGAAATCAGGAAGGCAAAAAGAAGACATGAGGTTGCTTTGGCAGATAATGTGAAGGTAAACCCGAAGGGTTTCTACAAGTATATTAAGAGAAAAAGGATAGTAAGGGACACAATTGGTCCCCTTGAAGATCAGAGTGGTCGTCTATGTGTGGAGCCTCACGAGATGGGGGAGATCTTAAACAGTTTTTTTGCATCAGTATTTACTCAGGAAACTGGCATCGTGTATAAGGAAGGAAGGGAAACAAGCAGTAGTTTCATGGAACATATAGAGATTAAAAAGGAGGAGGTGCTTGCTGCCTTACAGCGAATAAAGGTAGATAAATTCCCCAGGCCTGACATGATATTCCCTCGGACCTTGAGGGAGACTAGTGTAGAAATTGCAGGGGCCCTGGCAGAAATATTTAAAATGTCCTTAGCCACGGGTGAGGTGCCAGAGGATTGGAGGGTAGCTCATGTTGTTCCGTTGTTTAAAAAAGGCTCCAAAAGTAAACCAGGTAATTACAGGCCAGTGAGCCTGACGTCAGTAGTAGGTAAATTATTGGAAGGTGTTCTGAGAGATCGGATATATAATTATTTGGACAGCCAAGGGCTTATTAAGGATAGTCAGCATGGCTTTGTGCGTGATAGGTCGTGTTTAACGAACCTTGTAGAGTTTTTCGAGGAGGTTACCAAGAAAGTAGATGAAGGAAAGGCTGTGGATGTTGTCTACATGGACTTTAGTAAGGCCTTTGACAAGGTCCCACATGGGAGGTTAGTTCAGAAGGTTCAGACACTTGGTATCCATGGAGAGGTTGTAAACTGGATTTGAAATTGGCTGTGTGGGAGAAGACAGAGTGGTAGTGGATGATTGCTTCTCAGACTGGAGGTCTGTGACTAGTGGTGTGCCTCAGGGATCTGTACTGGGACCATTGTTGTTTGTTGTCTATATCAATGATTTGGATGATAATGTGGTGAATTGGATCAGCAAGTTTGCTGATGACACTAAGATTGGAGACATTGTGGACAGCGAGGAAGGCTTTCAAAGCTTGCAGAGAGATCTGGACCAACTGGAAAAATGGGCCAGAAAATGGCAGATGGAATTTAATGCAGAAAAGTGTGAGGTGTTACATTTTGGAAGGTCAAACCAAGGTAGGACATACACAGTAAATGGTAGGGCACTGAGGAGTGCGGAGGAACAAAGGGATCTGGGAGTTCAGATACATAATTCCCTGAAAGCGGCGTCACAGGTAGACAAGGTTGTAAAGAAAGCTTTTGGCATACTGGCCTTCATAAATCAAAGTATTGAGTATAGGAGTTGGAATGTTATGGTGAGGTTGTATAGGACATTGGTGAGGTTGTATAGGACATTGGTGAGGCCAACTTTGGAGTATTGTGTGCAGTTCTGGTCGCCTAACTACAGGAAGGATATCAGTAAGATTGAGAGAGTGCAGAGAAGATTTACTAGGATGTTGCCGGGTCTTAAGAAGTTGAGTTACAGGGAAAGATTAAACAGGTTAGGACTTTATTCCTTGGAGCGTAGAAGAATGAGGGAAGATTTGATAGAAGTTTACAAAATTGTGAGGGGTATAGACAGAGTAGGTGCGAGTAGGCTCCACTTAGATTAGGAGAGGTAAACACGAGAGGACATGGCTTTAGGGTGAAAGGGGAAAGGTTTATGGGGAACATTAGGGGGAACTTCTTCACTCAGAGAGTGGTGAGAATGTGGAACGAGCTACCATCTGACGTGGTAAATGCGGGCTCACTCTTAAGTTTTAAGAATAAATTAGATAGATACATGGATGGGAGAGGTCTGGAGGGTTATGGACTGGGTGCAGGTCAATGGGACTAGTGGAATAATATTTCGACACAGACTAGATGGGCCGAATGGCCTGTTTTCTGTGCTGTAGTGTTCTATGGTTCTATAATCTTTGATGTGGCACCTTATCAAATGCCTTCTGGGAATCTAAGTACAGCAGGGGCAGGACATTTCACTTGGCATGCGGGCACGTACCAGACATGCCCAAATGTAAAATAGTGCGCGATGACATCAGGCGAGCGACCCAACGTCATCGCACACTTGCGCAATATTTTGGTCGGCAGGTGGTCGCATTAAGAGGTCTACTAAGGCCATTAATCAATTAATTAGCCGCAATTTTTCACTGCCCATCCAACGTTATGGTTGGTGGGCGGGCGAATCGGCCAGGCGGCCTTTGGATTTTTGAGGAAATCTCATCCACGGGTGGGATGAGGTTTCCGATATTAATTAAAAATAAATAAAAATGTTTGATTTTTATAATCTATGTGTTTAGGTTAGTTAGTCCGATGTGTGGAACCTTTTTCTGCATTATAAAATCTTTATTTGATGGCTTTGAATTCTTCAGCTCCCCGAGGCAGTTCTCTGCCTTTGGGGAGTTTTCATTGATCAGCTGACTCAGTACAGGCCTGGGCTGGAGCCTGGGCCTCTGTTAGTTTCATAATGTTTTTATGAAATATGAAAGGTTTCCTGATTCTGCTTGTACATTGAAAGGAGGAAGTGGTTTAGACAGTCCTTAGTCAGCAGACTTTGTGGTTAAGACATCAAGGATTTTTATCTTTTCTTTTTCTTTTTTTTTCCTTTCTCTGTTTTTCAATCTCTCTCTCTTTAATAGAAATGTAGAATGATACAGCACAGAGGAGGCCATTCAGCCCATTGTGCCTGTGCTGGCTCTTTGAAAGAGCTAGCCAATTAGTCCCATTCTCCTGCTCTTTTCCCATAGCCCTCTGCATTTCTTTTCAAGTATTTCTCCAATTCCCTTTTGAAAGTTCCTATTGAATCTGTTTCCCCCGCCCTATCAGACAGCGCCTTCCAGCTCACTACAACTCGCTGTCTCCAAATTATCATCTCCACTTCTTTCTTTTGCAAATTAACTTAAAGCTGTGTCATCTGTTAACTACTAATCTATTCTCATGCACTCTCGTTGCCCCTGTTTCAGTTCTCCTTGATATTTGCTGTATTCAGCTTGATTCTCTATTGCTCTACGAATGTGACTTTCTCAGTCTTGCATTTTCTGTGTGTATTTGTGTGAGTGTGTGTGTGTTGGGAACTTCACCCACACCCAGTGCAATCTTTGCTCACACCAAGTGCAGTGTTACCTCACACGCAGCACGATCCCTGCTCACACCCATTGCAATTTTCTCTCACACCCAGTGTGATCTCTGCTCACACCCAGTGCAATCCCTGCTCACACCCAGTGCAATCCCTGCTCACACCCAGTGCAATCCCTGCTCACACCCAGTGCAATCCCTGCTCACACCCAGTGCAATCCCTGCTCACACCCAGTGCAATCCCTGCTCACACCCAATGCGATCTCAGCTCACATCCAATGCGATCTCAGCTCATACCCAATGTGATCTCAGCTCACACCCAATGCGATCTCAGCTCATACCCAATGTGATCTCAGCTCACACCCAATGTGATCTCAGCTCACACCCAATACATTCTCCTCTCCAGTAAGGAAATAGAAATAGTTCAAGTAAGTTATATTTGTATTTTTTTGAGCGTTAGGAATGAGAATTAGCTTTAAAGTTTAAGTTTGATTTGTATTTCTCTATCTGTGTTAAGGCCAAATTGAGTTTTAGTTTCACTTTAAAAGGTGCCTGCATTTCTAATGAGAGTTTTACCACAGTAAGCTAAGTTAAGCAAACAAGAGTAGAAGAGAAACAGTGCTGTTGCCTAGCAACAGGAGCCCAGCGAGGAAGGCCCCTCCCACAGAAACACACACAGAATAACGAGGGAAAACAGCAGTTTGCTTTGGAAGCTGTTGGAGTTCAGCTGGTTTTGAAGATAGCTGCCAGGGAAATATTCCAGCAGAGATGAGATGCACTGCAGGAATTCACCAAGGCTCTATAGACAGCACCTTCCAAACCCACGACCACCACCATCTAGAAGGATAAGGGCATCTAAAGGAAGGTCTTGCCTCACAAATTTGATTGAATTCTTTGAGGAAGTGACAAGAAGGGTTGATGAAGGTAGTGCAGTGGATGTTGTGTACATGGATTTTAGCAAGGCATTTGACAAGGTCCCACATGGCAGATTGGTCAGGAAAGTAAAAACCCATGGGATTCAGGGTAATGTGGCAAACTGGATAAAAGGTTGGCTTTGTAACAGGAAACAAAGGGTAATGGTCGATGGATGCCCTTGCAAATGGAAAGTTGTCTCAAGTGGTGTTCCACAGGGCTCGGTGTTGGGGCCCTTGCTGTTTGTGTTATATATTAACGATTTGGACGTGAATGTGGGGGGCACGATTGGGAAATTTGCAGATGACACAAAGATTGGCCGAGTACTGGATAGTGTAGAGGATAGCCATAATCTCCAAAACAATATAGGTGGGTTGGTGGGGTGGGCGGTAAAGTGGCAGATGGATTTTAACATAGAGAAGTGTGAGGTCGTACATTTAGGGAGGTCAAACAGTTACAGGGATTACACAATAAATGGGAATACACTAAGAGGGGTAAATGAAGTGAGAGATCTTGGCGTACAAGTACACAGGTCCCTGAAGGCAGCAGTTCAAGTAGACAAGGTTGTAAAGAAGGCATATGGAATGCTCTCCTTCATTGGCAGAGGTATAGAATATAGAAGTAAGGATATAATGTTGGAATTGTATAAAACACTGGTGAGGCCACAACTGGAGTATTGTGTGCAGTTCTGGTCACCACATTACAAGAAGGACGTAATAGCTCTGGAGAGAGTGCAGAGGAGGTTTACAAGAATGTTGCCAGGGTTAGAAAAGTGTAGCTACGAGGAGAGATTGGATAGGTTGGGGTTATTTTCCTTAGAACAAAGAAGGCTGAGAGCTGACTTGATTGTGGTGTACAAAATTATGAGGGGAATAGATAGAGTGGACAGGATAAAATTGTTTCCCTTGGTGGAGAATTCTAGAACCAGGGGACATAGATTCAGGATAAGTGGCAGAAGGTGTAGGGGGGATATGAGGAAGAACTTTTTTACGCAGAGGGTGGTGAGTGTCTAGAATTCGCTGCCCAAGTTGGTGGTAGAGGCAGAAACTTTAAACTCTTTTAAAAAGTACCTGGATCTGCACCTTAAGTGCTGTAAGCTGCAGGGCTATGGGCCGGGTGCAGGAAGGTGGGATTAGAAAGGGCACCTGGGTGTCCTCGGGCTGGCATGGACAAGATGGGCTGAATGGCCTCCTTCAGTGCTGTAACGTTTCTATGGTTCTATGGTTCTGTGGCAGCAGATAGATGGGAACACCACCACCTGGAAGTTCCCCTCCAAGCCACTCACCATCCTGACTTGGAAATATATCGCCGTTCCTTTACTGTCACTGGGTCAAAATCCTGGAACTCCCTCCCTAATAGCACTGTGGGTGTACCTACACCACAGGGACTGCAGCGGTTCAAGAAGGCAGCTCACCACCACCTTCTCAAGGGCGACTAGGGATTGGCAATAAATGCTGGCCCAGCCAGTGAAGCCCACATCCTGTGAATGAATAAAAAAAAAGGCAGATAGCCAGTCCCAAGCTAGAGTTGGTTGAAAGTAGTTGCCAGAGAGAGACTGGACCAAAAGAGACAGAAGGCAGGTTTCAAGTTAAAAAGAAAAGTCCCCAAATCCAGGAGAGTGGAACAAGAGAAAGTCCCAAGAAGACCTTCTAGTCAAAAGAAGGACAGGAACCTGGAAAAGGTCCTGTTAAGTGAAGTTAAGAGCGAGGGGCAGAGAGAAAGGCGCCAAGCTTCAGACTTAAAGAGACAAAAGCTGCAGATTTAAAGTGAGGACAGCTTGCAAGAGGCAAGAAGGTCCAAAGAGACAGCTGAAAGTCTGTAACTCTTTGCTATGGGCATGTGAAGCAGTGGGACTGTTGACAGCTGAGTCAGTGAAAGAGGGGAGGATTTTCCTCTTGTTGGGCGAGTGTGGTGGGTGGGCCCCAGAACGGTGGTGGGTTGGCCCCAGAACGGCTGTGCAATGGTCCCGCTACCCATGATTTCACGCTGGCTGGCCAATTAACGGCCAGCCGGTGTGAATCGCGTGCTGAAACACTCAGCGCTGCCTGGGTGGGTGGGGTAGGGGGAGGAGGGTGAGTGCAGAAGTCAGTGCATGCAGTGGGGGTGCACTCACAGAAAGCTCTTTGATGGCACAGAGCTGCATCAGGGAGCTGAAGATTTTTCATATTAAAAGTAAAGTTTTTTAAAAAAGGAAAACTCTGTCACATGAGCAGGGACATGTTGAAAATGAGTTCTATAAACTTTTATTTTATTTTTAATTAACATCCAAAACCTCATCTCTCTCGTGGATAAGGTTTCCTCAAAAAACCAAAGGCCGCTTGGCCTTTTCGCCCTCCCGCCAACTGTAAGGTTGGACGGGCAGGGAAAAATTCTATTTAATTAATTGATTAATGGGCTTAAAGCCCTCTTAATTGTCAGTGGGTGCGCTGCTGAGTCCTGTGTGTGCCCACCAACCGAAATATCGCGCAAGTGCGCGGTGACGTCGGGACACTCACTTGCATCATCGCGCGCTATTTCACATTCACGCATGTCGGGCACATGCCCGCATGCTGAGCTGAGAATCCAGCCCAGAGAGTGCGTGGAAGACACCTTGAATGCATGTGGTAACCCAGGGGGAGAGGAACATCGCAAGGAGAGTTCGAAATCCTGGAGGTGAACCCTTGCAGAAGACGTCTGTGAGAAAGCATCGGTTTAGGAGAAGTTTCAAAAGCGAGTTTGTCAAGAGCAGAGATTGGAAACCATCCATGTGAAAGATGAGTTTAGTGAGACCAGTTACTCAGGGTGCAACAAGTGTCTGGGGGGAGTTGATGAGAGATCAATAGCGTTTGGTTGAGGTAGCATCTGTCACTTGGTTTCAGAGTGTGGTGTGTCTGACCACAGGGTGCCGATTGGTACATGGACTGTGTACTTACTGTGAACATGACAGTATAAGATAGCTTTTGTAACTTGTGTTATCCTTACAAATCTGTATATATCTGTAAAGGTATAGTTGTGGGTGAAGGAGTATTGTAATATAGTTAATCTTTTCTTGTTTAATAAATGTTTTATGCGCTTGTTAAAAGTTCATTATCTGACTCCGGTGA
Organism: Cetorhinus maximus; assembly: GCF_964194155.1. NCBI lineage: Eukaryota > Metazoa > Chordata > Chondrichthyes > Lamniformes > Cetorhinidae > Cetorhinus > Cetorhinus maximus. The sequence continues at coordinate 366,554 of NC_135884.1, read as the reverse complement.
CTCTGTTCAGTAACCCCTCTCCACGTATCTAAACAAACAAATAAAAATTAGGATCTATCCACTCTGGGATCAGGTTTGCCCAGTAGTAACCTCAGCTGGGGATCATAACACACCCAGTGTGATCTCTGCTCACACCAAGCACGATCTTCACTCATACCCAGCACAATCTCTGCTCACACCCAGTGTGATCTCTGCTCACACTAAGCACGATCTTCACTCATACCCAGCGCAATCTCTGCTCACACCCAGTGTGATCTCTGCTCACACCAAGCACGATCTTCACTCATACCCAGCGCAATCTCTGCTCACACCCAGTGTGATCTCTGCTTACTCTGGCACCAGTACTGGGGAAAGTGGGGGCTGTACCATTGGGACGGTCTACACCTGAACCATGCTGGGATCGGTGTTCTAGTGAGCTGCCTAACTAGGGAAGTAGAGAGGGTCTTAAACTAAATAGTGGGGGCGAGGGATCAAATTTAGGAAGATGTGGTAAATCAAAGAGTAGAGAAAAGAGATAAAGGTATTAATGTGAGAAATGATAAATAGACCATGACAGTAAGAGAATACAGGGAGTACAAATCTAAGAGTAAATTAGTAGATAAGACCAGAGGTTACAAAAATAATAAAAGGACAAAACTAAAGGCTCTTTTTGTGAATGCACGTAGCATTCGTAACAAAACTGATGAACTGAGAACGCAAATAGAAATAAAAAATAATTTATTTGATATCCATTAGAGAGGCACGGCTGCAGAATGACATAGATTGGGACTTGAATATTGAAGGGTACATGACATTTAGGAAGGACAGGAAGATAGGAAAAGGTGGAGAGGCGGCTCTGTTAATTAATGATGGTATTAGTACATTAGAGAGGGATGACCTAAGTTCAGGAAACCAGGAGGTAGAAATGGTTTGGGTAGAGATGAGAAATGATAAAGGCAAGAAGTTACTTGTGGGAGTGGTGTACAGGCCCCTTAACAGTAACCATACAGTAGGACAGGGTATAAAGGAGGAAATAATGGGAGCTTGTCAGAAAAATACGGCGATAATCATGGGGGATTTTCACCTGCATATAGATTGGGAAAATCAGATGGACAAAGGTAGCCTAGATGAGAAATTCATAGAATGTTTTCGGTATGGTTTCTTAGAACAGCACCTTCTGGAGTCAACAAGAGAGCAGGCTATACAAGACCTGGTATTGTGCAATGAGATAGGATTAATTAATATCTCATAGTGCCCCTAGGTAGCAGTGATCATAATATGATTGAATGCTACATTCAGTTTGAGGAAGAGAAGAGTGAGCCTAACACTAGTATTTTAAACTTAAAAAGGGCAATTATGAGGACATGAAAGCAGAGCTAGTGAAAGTGAACTGGCAAATTAGGTTGAGGGATAGATCAATGGAGATGCTGTAGCAGACATTTAAGAGATATTTTAGAATACACAGAATAGATACATTCCAACAAGAAAGAAAAATTCCAAGGGGAGGACCCACCATCCGTGGTTAACTAGAAAAATTAAAGGTGGTATCAAACCTAAGGAAAAAGCATATAATTGTGCAAAGATAGGAGGCAGGTCAGATGATTGGACAGAATATAAAAAACATCAAAGAATGACCAAAAGATTGATAAGGAAGGAAAAAATAGAGTACAAGAGAAAGCTGACTAGAAATGTAAAGACCGATAGTAAGAGTCTCTATAAATACTTTAAAAAGAGTTTAAAAAGCCAGGATTGGTTCTGCAGAAAGTGAGTCTGGGGAATTAATAATGGAAAATAAGGAGATGGCCGATGAATTGAACAATATTTTACATCAGTCTTCACTATAGAGGATACAAGTAACATCCCAGAAATAGCTGTAAATCAGAAATTGGAAGGGAGGGAGCAACTCAGGAAAGTTACAATCGCCAGGGAAGTGGCACTGAGCAAATTGTTGGAATTGCGGCTGACAAATCGCCGGGTCCTGATGGACTCCATCCTAAGGTTTTAAAAGGAGTGGCCAGTGAGATAGTTGATGTGTTGGTTTTAATTTTCCAAAATTCCTTAGATTCATGGAAGGTTCCATTAGATTGGAAAATAGCGAATGTAATTCCTTTATTCAAAAAGGGAGGGAGACAGAAAGCAGGAAACTACAGGCCAGTTAGCCTAACATCTGTCATAGGGAAAACGTTAGAAGCTGTTATTAAAGACGTTATAACAGGGCACTTAGAAAAATTCAGGGTAATCAGGCAGAGTCAACATGGTTTTGTGAAAGGGAAATCATGTTTAACCAATTTATTGAAGCTCTTTGAAGAAGTAGCATTGTTATGACCGGTATGGGAGGAGTGCGTGTATGACCTAGCCCCACTACTCTGCAGGCTGTACCATTAATTTAAAAGTTTAATTTTCTCACTAAAATAGCCAATTGTCTGTTTCCCTTACTGGTACCTGGAATAAAAGAGTCTTCAAGCAGGTTTCTTTTAAAAAAACTCAGAATGATTGTTTATTATAAAAGAAAACTTCTTTTTAACAAGTTGCAAGTACTGGTTAACAGACAGTGGTAATCAGGAAGTGGAACTATCTATTTCTTCCTAAAGAATTCCCCCAGTATACACATACACACACTCACTCAAACAGACAAACAAAGGACAAACAGGTAGAGTCTCTCTGCAGAGATGGGCTTTAGAGGATGGGTGTTATAAAATAAAGGATAAAGTTCGAAGGGTCTCGATGATGTCAACCTGGATTTCCCTGGTGTGAAGATGAGATGCTGGTCCTAGTGGATGCTTAAAAGTTCTCGACAACTGCTCTTGGCTTTGCAGGTCCAAATGCAGACCAGTTACACTCAGATGAGGGTTCTCTGGATGCAAGTCAATAGCCACACACAATTGCAGGCAAGGTGGAGAGAGAGGGAGCCAGTTAGGGTAGCCTTCTTTCCTCAGTTTATTCCCCAACAAGATTGCCGTCAAACAAGCGGACTCACAACTGAAATTTTTTTCTCTCTCCAATGTGATTTCCAGCAAGTTGCCAACCTTTTCATTTTTTTCTCCATCAATTAAAGTGATTTCTGTTCAAAACAAACAACCAGGTCTTCCTCAAGTACCATAAAGGCCAAGTGGTTTCTTGGAAGAGGCCTGCTTGTTGACAGTTCCAAGGTGAACCCATGACATTCTTTTTTTTTAAACCCAGGTTAGCATCCAAATGTACAGATAATGCCAAGTCCTTCCATTTTATAAAAGAAAAATTCAGTCTTCAGAGATATGATTCTAACAACATGCGCTGTGGATAAAGGGGAACCAGTGGATGTGCTGTATTTGGATTTCCAGATGGCATTTGATAAGGTGCCACATCAAAGGTTATTACAGAAAAAAAGCTCATGGTGTAGGGAGTAACATATTGGCTGGAATAGAAGATTGGCTGGCGAACAGGAAATACAGGGTAGACGTAAACAGGCCTTTTTCTGGATGACAGGATGTGACGAGTGGTGTGCCACAGGGATCATTGCTGGGACCTCAACATTTTACAATTTAAATGATTTGGATGAAGGGGCTGAATGTATAGTTGCTAAATTTGATGATGGCACAAATATAGGTAGGAAAGTAAGTTGTGAAGAGGGCACACGGAGGTTACAAAGGGATATTGATCAGAAACTGAACTGGACTCTCCATAAAAATACTGTGGCTACAAGAGCAGGTCAGAGGCTAGAAATCCTGTGACAAGTAACTCACCTCCTGACTCCCCAAAACCTGTCCACCATCTACAAGGCACATGTCAGGAGTGTGATGGAATACTCCCCACTTGCCTGGATGAGTACAGCTGCCACAACACTCAAGAAGTTTACACCATCCAGGACAAAGCAGCCCTGCTTGATTGGCACCGCATCTACAAACATTCACTCCCTCCACCATCGCCGCACAGTAGCAGCAGTGTGTACCATCTACAAGATGCACTGCAGGAATTCACCAAGGGTCCTTCGACAGCACCTTCCAAACCCATGACCACTACCACCTAGAAGGACAAGGGCAGCAGACACACGGGAACACCACCACTTGGAAGTTTCCCTCCAAGTCACTCACCATCCTGACTTGGAAATATATCACCGTTCCTTCACTGTCGCTGGGTCAACATCTTGGAACTCCCTCCCTAACAGCGCTGTGGGTGTACCTACACCACATGGACTGCAGCGGTTCAAGAAGGCAGCTCACCACCACCTTCTCAAGGGCAACTAGGGGTGGGCAATAAATGCTGGCCCAGCCAGCGAAGCCCACATCCTGTGAATGAATAAAAAATTATATTTAGATAGGTGAGTGGGCAAAGACCTGGCAAATGAAGTATAATGTGGGAAAGTGGCAAATTGTCCATTAAGGCAGGAAGAATAAAAAAGAAGCTTATTACCTAAATGGCGAGAGATTGCAGAGCTCTGAGATGCAGAGGAAGCTAGGGATCCTAGTACATGAATCACATAAGGTTAGTGTGCAGGTACCGCTAGTAATTAGCAAAGCTAATAGAATGTTATCATTTATTGTGAGGGGAATTGAATACAAAAGTAGGGAGATAAAAGCAAAATACTGCGGATGCTGGAAATCTGAAACAAAAACAGAAAATGCTGGAAAAACTCAGCAGGTCTGACAGTATCTGTGGAGCGAGAAAAACACAGTTAACATTTCAAGTCCATATGACTCTTCTTCAGAGCTAAAGATTCTCTTTAGAAGAGTCACAGACTCGAAACATTAACTCTGTTTATTTTTCTCTCCACAAAAGTAGGGAGGTTATGTTTCAGTTATACAGGACATTGGTGAGACCACACTTGGAGAACTGTTGTCAGTATTGGTCACCTTATTTAAGGAAGGATGTAAATGCATTGTAAGCAGTTCAGAGAAGGTTTACCAGATTAATACCTGGAATGGGTGGGTTGTCTTATGAGGAAAGGTTGGACAGGTTAGGCTTGTATCCCCTGGAGTTTAGAAGAGTAAGAGGCAACTTGATTGAAACATTTAAGATCCTGAGGGGACTTGACAGGGTGGATATGGAGAGGATGTTTCCTCTTATGGGAGAATCTAGAACTAGGGGTCACTGTTTAAAAATAAGGGGTCCCCATTTAAAGCAGAGATGAGGAGAAATTTTTTCACTCAGATGGTCATGAGTCTTTGGAGCTCTCTTCCTGAATAGGTGGTGGAAGCAGAGTCTTTGAATATTTTTCAGGCAGAGGTGGATAGATTCTTGGTAAGCAAGGGGGTGAGAGGTTATTGGGGATCGATGGGGTGCAGGTTTCAGCAAGATTTCTTCTCACACTCAGTGCAATCTTCACTCACACCCGATGGTATCTTCAATCACACCCAGTGCAATAGAAACTAGGAGCAGGAGTAGGCCATTTGGCTCTTCGAGCCTGCTCCAACATTAAATATCATCGTGGCTGATCCTCTATTTCAACGCCATACTCCCGCTTTCTCTCCATACCCCTTGATGCCCCTAATATCCAAAAGATTATCAATTTCTTTCTTGAATATACTCAGTGACCCGACCTCCACAGCCTCTGTGGTAAAGAATTCCACAGATTAACAACCCTCTGAGTGAAGAAATGTTTCCTCATCTCAGTCCTAAATGGCCTGTCCCGTATCCTGAGACTGTGGCCCCTGGTTCTAGACTCCCCAACCAGGGGAAACATCCTCCCTGCATCCAGCCTGTCCAGCCCTGTTAGAATTTTATACATTTCAATCAGATCCCCTCTCATTCTTCTAAACTCTAGTGAATACGGGCCCAGTCAAACCAATCTCTCCTCATACGACAGTCCTGCCATCCTCGGTATCAGCCTAGTGAACCTTCGCTGCACTCCCTCTATGGCAAGTATATCCTTTCTTAGGTAGGGAGACCAAAACTGTACGCAATACTCCAGGTGTGGTCTCACCAAGGTCCTGTATAACTGCAATAAGACATCCCTACTTCTCAATTCAAATCCTCTTGCAATGAAGGCCAACATACCATTTGCCTTCCTAATTGCTGGCTGCATCTGCCTGTTTACTTTCATTGACTGGTGTACATGGACACCCAGATCCCTTTATACATCCACATTTCCCAACATATCACCATTTAAATAATACTCTGCCTTTCTGTTTTTCACACCAAAGTGCAACTTCACATTTATCCACGTTATACTGCATCTGCCATGTGTTTACCCACACACACAACTTGTCTAAATCACCCTGAAACCTCCTTGCATCCTCCTCACAACCCCGCTCAGTTTTGTCATCAGCAAACTTGGAAACATTGCATTTGGTTTCTTCATCCAAGTCATTGATATATATCATGATTAGCTGGGGCCCAAGCACTGATCCCTGTGGTAACCACTAGTCACTGCCTGTCACCTGGAAAAAGACCCATTTATTCCCACTCTCTGTTTCCAGTCTGTCAACCAATTCTCAATCCATGCCAGTATATTACCCCCAATCCCATGTGCTTTAATTTTGCCCACTAGTGGGGCCTTATCTAAAGCCTTCTTGAAATCTAAATACACCAGATCCACTGGTTCTCCCTTATCTATTCTGACTTCCCTTTCATAAACCCATGCTGACTTTGTCTAATCCCGTGAATGCTTTCCAAGTGTTCTGTTACCACGCCTTTTATAACAGACGCTAGCATTTTCCCCACTGCTGATGTTAGACTAACTGGTCTGTAATTCTCTGTTTTTTCTCCCTCCTTTTTTAAATAGTGGGGTTACATTTGCCATCCTCCAATCTGTAGGAACTGCTCCAGAGTCTATAGAATTTTGGAAGATGACTACCAATGAATCCAATATTTCCAGAGCCACTTCCTTTAGTACTCTGGGATGTAGATTATCAGGCCCTGGGGATTTTTCAGCCTTTAACCCCATTAATTTCTCCAGCACCATTTTTTTACTAATACTGATTTTCTTCAATTCCTCCCTCTCACTAGACCCTTGGTTCCCTAACATTTCTGGGAAATTATTTGTCCTCTTTTGTGAAGACAGAACCAAAATTCTTCTGCCATTTCTTTATAATTTATAATTTCCCCGTTTCTGTCTGTAAGGGACCTATGTTTGCCTTTCTTAATCTTTTTCTCTTCACATATTTATAGGAGCTTTTACAGTCAGTTTTTATGTTCCCTGCAAGTTCACACTCAAACTCCATTTTCCCCTTATTGATCAATCTTTTTGCCCACTTTTGCTGAATTCTAAACTGCTCCCAATCCTCAGGCTTGCTGCTTTTTCTGGCTATTTTATATGTTTCCTTTTGGATCTAATACTATCCCTAATTTCCTTTGTAAGCCATGGTTGAGCCACCTTTCCTGTTTTATTTTTGCACCAGACAGGAATGAATAATTGTTGTAATTCATGTGTACGTTCCTTAAATATTAGCCATTGCCTGTCCACTGTCAACCCTTTTAATAAGGTTCCCCATCCATCATTGCCAACTCGCACCTCATATCCTCGTAGTTCCCTTTATTTAGATTCAGGACTCTAGTTTCGGATTCAACTTCTTCACTCTCCATCCTAATGAACAATTCTATCATTTTATGGTCGCTCTTCCCCAAGGGACCCCACATTGCTTTCTCATTGCACAAAGGATAACCTGCTCTCCAGTTGATTTCCCAACATATTGGTCTAAAAAACCATCACATACACACTCCAGGAAATCCCCCTCCACAGTATTATTGTTAGTTTGATTTGTCCAATCCATATGTAGATTAAAGTCACCCATGATTACAGTTGTACCCTTATTGCATGCATCTCTAATTTCCTGTTTAATGCCTTCCCTTATGGCTCCGTAACTGTTTGGGGGCTGATAGACAACCCCCACCAATGTTTTCTGCCCCTTAGTGTTTCTTATCTCCACCCAAACAGATTCCACATCATAATTTTCTGAGTCAATATCCTTCCTCACTATTGCATTGATTTCTTCCTTTACTAACAGTGCTACCCCACCTCCTTTCCCTATTTGTCTGTCCTTCCTAAATATTGAATACCCCTGGATGTCCACTTCCCATCCTTGGTCACCCTGCAGCCATGTCTCTGTAACTGCAGCTATATCATAACCGTTTATATCTATTTGCGCTGTTAATTCATCTACCTTATTGTGAATGCTCCGCACATTAAGATACAATGTCTTTAGACTTGTCTTTTTAACCTTGTTAGTCACCTTAGCTTTATTTTGCACTATGACCTCATTTGTTTTTTACTCTTGTTTTTTTCTGCCTTCCACTTCGCTTCTTACTTTTCTGTCTTTCATTTCTACCCTTCATTTCCACCTCCTCTGTCTCCCTGCTCAGCTTCCCACCCTCCTGCCATTCTAGTTTAAACCCTCCCCGACCGCACTAGTAAACACCTCCCCGAGGACATTGGTCCCAGTCCTGCCCAGATACAACCTGTCCTATTTGCACTGGTCCCACCTTCTCTAGAACTGATCCCAATGTCTCAGGAATCTGAATCCTTCCCCTCTACACCATTTCTTCAGCCATGTATCCATCGATATATCTGTTATTTCTACTCTTGCTTGCATGTGGCACTGGTAGTAATCCTGAGATTACTACCTTTGAGGTCCTACTTTTTAATTTAAGTCCTAACTCCCTATATTCAGCTCATTGGACCTCATCCCTTTTTTTACCCATGTTGTTGGTACCAATATGTACCATGACCACTGGCTGTTCACCCTCCCCCTTCAGAATGCCCTGCAGCCTCTCCAAGACATCCTTGACCCTGGCACCAGGGAGGCAACATACCATCCTGGACTCTCTTTTGCGGCTGCAGAAACATGTGTCTGTTCCCCTTACTATTAAATCCCCTATCACTATGGCCCTGCCACTCTTCTTCCTCCCATCTTGTGCAGCAGAGCCGCCCATGGTGCCATGGACTTGGCTCCTGCTGCTTTCCCCTGAGAAGTTGTCTCCCCCAACAGTATCCAAAACGGTGTATCTGTTAGAGAGGGGGACAGCCAAAGGGGACTCCTGTACTACCTGCCTTCCTCTACTCTGCCTGGTGGTCACCCATCCCCTTTCTGCCTGTTCAGTCTTTACCTACGTTGTGACCACCTCACTGAACGTGCTGTCCACAATAACCTCAGCATCACAGGCGCTCCACAGTGAATCCACCCACAACTCCAGCTCCGAAATGAGTTTAGCCAGTAGCTGCAGCTGGACACACTTCCTGCACACATGGTCGCCAGAGACACTGGAAGTGTCCATGACTTCCCACATAGCACAGGAGGAGCATATCATGGGTGCGAACTCTGCTGCCATGACTTCCCTTTAGATTAAACTCATTAGTTACTCGCTTTAAATAATACTAACTACACTAGGGGCCTTATTCCACTCCAAACACTCCCACTACACTCCAAAGTCTTCACCTTATTTTGTTTAAGCTAATGGGCTGCAGCAGTTTAATTAGTAGAAAAAGTAGAAGTGGAAGTATTCATCTGACCCTACTCACCAATCAGGTGCCTCCCCTGCGTCGTGTCACTTTTCGAATCGTGATGTCACTTCAAACTCCACCGCCTGAAGGTCCTGAGGGTAACGCCTCTCCTCTCCGGTCTCGGCCTCTGTTTCTCGTGCCCTTTTATACCGCTCTCGCTGGCCTCTCCTTTCTGGTCTAAAACTCACCTTCTTCCAACCCTAACAGCAACTTCTAGTTAATTGCTAAATTAAAGAAAGACTAAACTTTAGATAGAATTTAACCCTTAAACTCCCTCAGTCACCAATCTCCAATAAAGCTCTCTACTGCAGCCAAACACAGCACTCCAGTGCAGACACTGGATATCTGCTCACTGTCTTCATTCACACCCAGTGTGCTGTCTGCTTTCACCCAGTGCAATCTTCATTCACACCCAGCGTGACCTCTGCTTACACCCTGTGCCATCTTCACTCACACCCGGTGCCATCTTCGCTCACACCCAGTGCAATCTTCACTCACACCAAGTGTGATCTCTGCTCATACCCAGTACGATCTTCGCTCACACCCAGTGTGAATTCTGCTCACATCCAGTGCAATCTTCACTCACACCCAGAACCATCTCTGCTCTCACCTAGAACCATAGAACACTACAGCACAGAAAACAGGCCATTCGGCCCTTTTAGTCTGTGCCAAAATATTATTCCGCTAGTCCCATTGACCTGCACCTAGTCCATAACCCTCCAGACCTCTCCCATCCATGTATCTATCTAATTTATTCTTAAAACTTAAGAGTGAGCCCGCATTTACCACGTCAGATAGTAGCTCGTTCCACACTCTCACCACTCTCTGAGTGAAGAGGTTCCCCCTAATGTTCCCCCTAAACCTTTCCCCTTTCACCCTAAAGCCATGTCCTCTCGTGTTTATTTCTCCTAATCTAAGTGGAAAGAGCCTACTCGCATTTACTCTGTCTATACCCCTCATAATTTTGTAAACTTCTATCAAATCTCCCCTCATTCTTCTACGCTCCAAGGAATAAAGTCCTAACCTGTTTAATCTTTCCCTGTAACTCAACTCCTTAAGACCCGGCAACATTCTAGTAAATCTTCTCTGCACTCTCTCAATCTTACTGATATCCTTCCTGCAGTTAGGCGACCAGAACTGCACACAATACTCCAAAGTTGGCCTCACCAATGTCTTATACAACCTCACCATAACATCCCAACTCCTATACTCAATACTTTGATTTATGAAGGCCAGTATGCCAAAAGCTTTCTTTACAACCTTGTCTACCTGTGACGCCGCTTTCAGGGAATTATGTATCTGAACTCCCAGATCCCTTTGTTCCTCCGCACTCCTCAGTGCCCTACCATTTACTGTGTATGTCCTACCTTGGTTTGACCTTCCAAAATGTAACACCTCACACTTTTCTGCATTAAATTCCATCTGCCATTTTCTGGCCCATTTTTCCAGTTGGTCCAGATCTCTCTGCAAGCTTTGAAAGCCTTCCTCGCTGTCCACAATGTCTCCAATCTTAGTGTCATCAGCAAACTTGCTGATCCAATTCACCACATTATCATCCAAATCATTGATATAGACAACAAACAACAATGGTCCCAGTACAGATCCCTGAGGCACACCACTAGTCACAGACCTCCAGTCTGAGAAGCAATCATCCACTACCACTCTCTGTCTTCTCCCACACAGCCAATTTCAAATCCAGTTTACAACCTCTCCATGGATACCAAGTGTCTGAACCTTCTGAACTAACCTCCCATGTGGGACCTTGTCAAAGGCCTTACTAAAGTCCATGTAGACAACATCCACAGCCTTTCCTTCATCTACTTTCTTGGTAACCTCCTCGAAAAACTCTACAAGGTTCGTTAAACACGACCTACCATGCACAAAGCCATGCTGACTATCCTTAATAAGCCCTTGGCTGTCCAAATAATTATATATCCGATCTCTCAGAACACCTTCCGATAATTTACCTACTACTGACGTCAGGCTCACTGGCCTGTAATTACCTGGTTTACTTTTGGAGCCTTTTTTAAACAACGGAACAACATGTGCTACCCTCCAATCCTCCGGCACCTCACCCGTGGCTAAGGACAGTTTAAGTATTTCTGCCAGGGCCCCTACAATTTCTACACTAGTCTCCCTCAAGGTCCAAGGGAATATCATGTCAGGCCTGGGGGATTTATCTACCTTTATTCGCTGTAAGGCAGCAAGCACCTCCTCCTCTTTAATCTCTATATGTTCCATGAAACTACTGCTTGTTTCCCTTCCTTCCTTATACACGATGCCAGTTTCCTGAGTAAATACTGATGCAAAAAAACTGTTTAAGATCTCCCCCATCTCGTGAGGCTCCACACATAGACGACCACTCTGATCTTCAAGGGGACCAATTGTGTCCCTTACTATCCTTTTTCTCTTAATATACTTGTAGAAACCCTTCGGGTTTACCTTCACATTATCTGCCAAAGCAACCTCATGTCTTCTTTTTGCCTTCCTGATTTCCTTCTTTAGTATTTTCTTACATTTTCTATACTCTACAAATACCTCATTTGCTTCTTTTAGCCTATACCTGCTATACACCTCTCTCTTCTTCTTAACCAGATCGCCAATATCCCTTGAAAACCAAGGTTCCCTATGCCTGTTAACTTTGCCTTTAATCCTGACAGGAACATGCAAACTCTGCACTCTCAAAATTTCGCCTTTGAATGCCTTCCACTTACTGAACACATCCTTGCCAGAAAACAACTTATCCCAATCCACTCTTCCTAGATCCTTTCTCATTTCCACAAAATTGGCCTTTCTCCAATTTAGAATCTCAACTCAAGGACCAGACCTATCCTTATCCATAATTAGCTTAAAACTAATGACATTGTGGTCACTGGACCCAAAATGTTCACCTACACATACTTCTGTCACCTGACCTGTCTGGTTCCCTAATAGGAGATCAAGTATTGCATCCTCTCTCGTTGGTACCTCTATGTATTGATTTAGAAAACTTTCCTGAACACATTTGACAAACTCCAAGCCATCCAGCCCTTTTACAGTATGAGAGTCCCAGTCAATATGTGGAAAGTTAAAATCTCCTACTATCATAACTTTCTGTTTCTTCCATCGGTCTGCTATCTCTCTACAGATTTGCTCCTCCAATTCTCTCTGACTATTGGGCGGTCTATAATACAACCCTATTAGTGTGGTCACACCTTTCCCATTCCTCAGCTCCACCCATATGGCCTCTGTAGACGTGCCCTCCGGGCTGTCCTGCTTACGCACAGCTGTGATATTTTCCCTGACTAGTAATGCCACTCCTCCCCCTTTCATCCCTCCCCCTCTATCACGTCTGAAACAACAGAACCCCGGAACATTGAGCTGCCAGTCCTGCCCCTCCTGCAACCAAGTCTCACTAATAGCAATAATGTCATAATCCCACGTGCCAATCCACGCCCTAAGCTCATCTACCTTTCCGACAATACTCCTTGCATAGAAATAGATGCACCTGAGAACATTTCTATCATGTATGGACCCTTGATTTCTGTCTATATATGCATTCCTCGCTTGACCTTTATCCTCCTCCACCTCACTATCTGCTCTAACACTCTGGTTCCCCATCCCCTGCAAATCTAGTTTAAACGCCCTGGAGCAGCACTAGCAAACCCACCCACAAGGATGTTAGTCCCCCTCCAGTTCAGGTGCAAACCGTCCCGTTGGAACAGGTCCCACCTTCCCTGGAACAGAGCCCAATTGTCCAGAAACATGAAGCCCTCCCTCCTGCACCATCTCCTTAGCCACATATTTAGCTGCATTATCCTCCTATTTCTAGCCTCACTAGCACGTGGCACGGGTAGCACTCCTGAGATCGCAACTCTGGAGGTCCTGTCCTTCAACTTTGCACCTAACTCCCTAAACTCTCTTTGCAGGACCTCCTCCTCCTTCCTATCCACGTCATTGGTCCCTACATGGACCACAACATCTGGCTGCTCACCCTCCCTCCTGAGAATACTGAGAACTCGATCCGAGATATCGCGGACCCTGGCACCAGGGAGGCAACAGTCCATCCGGGATTCTCGATCTCTCCCACAGAACCTCCTATCTGTCCCCTTAACTATCGAATCCCCTATCACTACTGCTCTCCTCTTTTCCCTCCCTCCTTTCTGAGCTGAGGGTCCAGCCTCGGTGCCAGAGACGCGACCACTACAACTTGTCCCTGGTAGGTCGTCCCCACCAACAGTATCCAAAACGGTATACCTATTGTTGATGGGAACGGCCACAGGGGTGCTCTGCTCTTTCTGTCTATTCCCCTTCCCTCTCCTGACATTCACCCAGCTGCCTGCCTCCTGACTTTTAGGGGTGAATGTCTCCCTGAAACTCCTGTCTATTACTGCCTCTGCCTCCAGGATGATCCGAAGTTCATCCAGCTCCAGTTCCCTAACTCAGCTTCTCAGGAGCTGCAGCTGGATGCACCTTTTGCAGGTGTAGTCACCAGGGACAATTGTGCTGTCCCTGACTTCCCACATGCTGCATTCGGAGCACTCAACTGCCCCAACTGCTGCCTCCATTACCTACTCCTCATTTACTTAAAAGGACTTTACCCGGCCCTACCCCACTGGGAGCAAGCTCGTACTCATCCTCTGCTCACCTAAGCCTCTCGAGCCAAAACCTCAAAGCTCCACTCCTTCACTAGGCCACTTGCCCACTGGCCGCTCACAGGCTGGCTGCTCTTCTTCAGCTTCCCCTCCTTTTATTTTCAATCTCCGTGCTCTTTTTCAACTGACCTGCCTTCAAGATCCGCGCTCTTTTTCAAATGTTGGGTGCAAGAGTCCTTCTCCTCGATTCCCTCCTGAGTCGTGGTGACTGCGCTGACTTCTCCCAGAATGCTTCAGTCACTTCTCACCAGCGCCCTCTGTTGGACCTAGTAAAATCTTCGCTCACATCCAGTGCAATCTTTCCTTGTACCCAGTACATTCCTCGCTTTTACCCAGTGGTATCTTCACTCACGCCCAATGCAATCTTCACTCAAACTCAGTGCAATCTTCACTCACACCCAGTGCAATCTTCACTCACACCCAGTGCAATCCTTGCACACACTCAGTGAAGTCTTTGCTCACACCCAGTGCAATCTTCACTCACACCCAGTGTGATCTCTGCTCTCACCCAGTGACGTCATCGGTCACGCCAGTGAAGTCTTCACTCACACCCAGTGCAATCCTTACACACACTCAGTGAAGTCTTCGCTCACACCCAGTGCAATATTCACTCACACCCAGTGTGATCTCTGCTCTCACCAAGTGACATCATCGGTCACGCCAGTGAAGTCTTCACTCACACCCAGTGCAATCCTTACACACACTCAGTGAAGTCTTCGCTCACACCCAGTGCAATATTCACTCACACCTAGCAGTATCTTCACTCACATCTAGTGCGATCTTCACTCACACCTTGTGACACCTCTGCTCACATCTAGTGAAGGCGATGCTCACACCCTGTGCAATCTCTGTTCACACCCAGTGCAAACTTTGCTCACACCAAGTGTGATCTTCACTCACACCCAGTGCAATCCTCACTGATGCCCAGTGCAATCTTCAATCACATGCAGTGCAATCCTCAGTCACACCCAGTGGCATCTATATTCTCACCCAGCATGATCTCTGCTCACCACAATTGCAATCTCCTTTCACACCCAGTGAGATCTTCACTCATATCCAATGCAATCTTCACTCACAGCCAGTGCAATATTCGCTTACACCCAATGTGATCTTCACCCAGATGCACTGCACTCTTCACTCACACCCAGTGAAGTCTTTGCTCACCCAGTGCAATCCTCGTTCACACGCAGTGCGATATTCATCGAACCATAGAACACTACAGCACAGAAAACAGGCCATTCGGCCCTTCTAGTCTGTGCCAAAATATTATTCCGCTAGGCCCATTGACCTGCACCTAGTCCATAACCCTCCAAACCTCTCTCATCCAAGTATCTATCCAATTTATTCTTAAAACTTAAGAGTGAGCCCGCATTTACCACGTCAGATGGTAGCTCGTTCCACACACTCACCACTCTCTGAGTGAAGAAGTTCCCCCTAAACTTTTCCCCTTTCACCCTAAAGCCATGTCCTCTCGTGTTTATCTCTCCTAATCTAAGTGGAAAGAGCCTACTCGCATTTACTCTGTCTATACCCCTCATAACTTTGTAAACTTCTATCAAATCTCCCCTCATTCTTCTACACTCCAAGGAATAAAGTCCTAACCTGTTTAATCTTTCCCTGTAACTCAACTCCTGAAGACCCGACAACATCCTAGTCAATCTTCTCTGCACTCTCTCAATCTTACTGATATCCTTCCTTCCAGAACTGCACACAATACTCCAAAGTTGGCCTCACCAATGTCTTATACAACCTCACCATAATATCCCAACTCCTATACTCAATACTTTGATTTATGAAGGCCAGTATGCCACTGAACTCCCAGATCCCTTTGTTCCTCCGCACTCCTCAGTGCCCTACCATTTACTGTGTATGTCCTACCTTGGTTTGTCCTTCCAAAATGCAACACCTCACACTTTTCTGCATTAAATTATATTCTCTCACATCCAGTGCAATCTTCACTCACACCTTGTGACACCTCTGCTCACATCTAGTGAAGGCGATGCTCACACCCAGTGCCATCTTTGCTCACACCCAGTGAGATCTTCACTCACACCCAGTGCAATGATCACTCACACCCAACATTATCTCTGCTTTCACCCAGTGCAATCTTCGCTCACACCCAGTGCAATCTTCATTCTCACCCAGTGCAATGCTTGCTCACAACCAGTGAACTCTTTGCTAACACCCAGTGCAACCTTCACTCACACCCAGTGAAATCAACGCTTACAACCAGTGCCATCCTTGCTCACACACAGTGCAATCTTCACTCACACCCAGTGCGATTTCTGCTCACATCCAGTGAAGTCTTCACTTACACCCAGTGCAATCTTCGCTCACACTCATTGGCATCTTCACACTCAGCCCGTGCAATCTTCACTCACACCAAGCGCAATCCTTGCACACGCCCAGTGAAGTATTTACTCACACCCAGTGGAATCACTACTCAAACCCAGCACTATCTCTGCTCTCATCCAGTACAGCTTTTGCTCATGCCCAATGTAATCTTCATTCACACCCGGTGTGATCTTCACTCACACGCAGTGCCATCTCCACTCGTGCCCAGTGTCACCTTCACTCACACCCAGTGCAATCTTCACTCACCCTTGTACGATCTTCGCTCACACCCAGTGCAACCTTCACTCACACCCAGCAGGATCTCTACTGTCACCCAATGAAGTCTTTGCTGACACCCAGAGCAACCTTTGTTCACATCCAGCGTAAAATTCACTCACACCCAGCACTAAATTTTCTCACATCCAGTGCAATCTTCGTTCACACCAAGTGCAATCTTTGCTCAACATCCAGTGCAACACTCATTCACACCCAGTGTGATTTCTGCTCACACCCAGTGAAGTCTTCACTTACACCCAGTGCCACCTTTGCTCACACTCAGTGGCATCTTCACTCACATCCAGAGCATTCTTCACTCACACCCAGTGCAATCCTCACACACACAGTGAAGTATTTGCTCACACCAAGTGCAATCTTCACCCACACCCAGTATAATCTTCGCTCATGCCCAGTGCAATCTTCATTCATACCCAGTGGCATCTTCACTCTCACCCAGTGTAATCTATGCTCACCCCCATTGCAATCTTCATTCACACCCAGTGCGATCTTTGCTCACTCCCAGTGTGATCTTTGCCCGCTCCCAGTGCAATCTTCATTCAGACCCAGTGCAATCCTCACTCACACCCTGTGGCATCTTCACTCTCACCCAGCACAATCTCTGCTCACCCCCATTGCAACCTTCTTTAACACCCAGTGCAATCTTCACACACACTCAGAGCAATCTTTGCTCACAGCCAGTGCAATCTTCATTCACACCCAGTGCAATGCTTGCTCACAACCAATGGCATTTTCACACACAACCCATGCAATTTTTACTCACACCCAGTACAATCCTTGCACACATCCAGTGAACTCTTTGCTAACACCTAGTGCAATCTTCATTCACACCCAGTGAAATTGGTGCTTACACCCAGTGTCATCCTTGCTCACACCCAGTGCAATATTCATTCACACCCAGCACTACATTCACTCACACCCAGTGCAATTTCTGCTCACATCCAGTGAAGTCTTCACTTAAACCCAATGCAATCTTTGCTCACACCCAGTACAATCCTCACTCACATCCAGAGGAATCTTCACTCACATCCAGTCCAATCCTCTCACACCCCCAGTGAAGCCGTTGCTCACACCCAGTGCAATTTTTGCTCACACCCAGTGGAATCACTACTCACACCCAGCACTACCTCTGCTCTCACCCAGTACAGCTTTTGCTCATGCCCATTGCAATCTTCACTCACACCCAGTGCATTCCTCGCACACACCCAGTAAAGTCTTTGCTCACACCCAGTGCAATTTTTGCTCACACCCAGTGCAATCATCACACACCCAGCACTATCTCCACTCTCACCCAGTAAAGTCTTTGCTCACACCCAGTGCAATCTTCATTCACACCCAATGCAATCTTCACTCACACCAAGCATGATCTCCCCTGTCACCCAGTGACGTCTTCGCTCACACCCAGTGAAGTCTTTGCTCACACCCAGTGCAATCTTCACTCACAACCAGTGTGATCTTCACTCCCACCGAGTGCAATCTTAGCTCACACCCAATGCAATATCCACCCAAACCCAGCCCACACCCAGGGCAATCTTCAGTCACATCCAGTGCAATCCTCACTCACATCTAGTGGCATCTTCCCACAGAACCCATGCAATCTTCATTCACATCCAGTGCAAACGTTGCTCACACCCTGTGCAATCTTCATTCACACCAGTGCGATTTCTGCTCACACCCTATGAAGTCTTTGCTTACACCCAGTGCAATCCTCGCTCACATCCAGTGCAATATTCACTCGCACCCAGCACTATCTCTGCTCTCACCCAGTAAAGCCTTCAATCATACCAAGTGCAATCTTCACCCACACCCAGTACAACCTCTGCTCATGGCCAGTGCGATATTGTTCACACCCAGTGCCATTCTCGTTCACACCCAATGGCATTATCACTCTCACTCAGTGCAATGCTCGCTCAAAACCAGTGGCACCTTCACTCACAACCAATGGCATTTTCACGCACAAACACCCTTTGCAATCTTCATTGACACTCAGTGCAATCTTTACTCACACCCAGTGCAATCCTCACACACACCCAGTGAAGTATTTGCAAACACCCAGTGCAATCTTCATTCACACCCAGTGTGATATTCACCCATACCCTACACTATCTTTGTTCACATCCGGTGCAATCTTCACTCACACCCAGTGCGATCTTCATTCACATCCAGCACTATATTTGCTCACACTGAATGATGTCTTTGTTTACACCCAGTGCAATCTGCTCACACCCAGTGTGTTCTCCACTCACACCCAGTGCAATCTTCACTCACACCCAGCACGATCTCTGCTCACACCAAGTCAAGCCTTCACTCACACCCAGTGCAATCTTTTCTCACACCCAGTTTGATATTCACTCACACCCAGTGCAAATCCAATAAGCGAAGTAAAGAGGTATTAGGAGAAAAGACTGGCAGCCAACATAAAGGGGAATTCCAAAGTCTTCTATAGGCACATAAATAATAAAAGGGTGGTAAAAGGAGGAATAGGGCTGATTAAGGTCCAGAAAAGGGAATTTACACATGGACGAAGGGGCCATGGCTGAGGTATTAAATTAATACTTTGCATCCATCTTTACCAAGGAGGTAGATGCTACCCAGGCCAGGGTGACAGATGAGGAAACTCTGTCACTAGAAGGGTTCAAAATGGAAATGGAGGAAGTGTTGAATAGACTGTCGGTACTTAAAGTTGACAAGGCACTGGGACCGGATGAGATGCATCCAAAGATATTGGAGGAATTGAGAGTAGAAATTGCAGGGGCACTGGCCATAATCTTTCAGTCTTCCCTAGACTCAGGGGTGGTGCTAGAGGACTGGAGAATTGTAAACATTACGCTCTTGTTCAAAAAAGGATAAACCCAGCAATTACAGACCAGTCAGTTTCACTTCAGTGGTGGTCAGGATTCTAGAAACAATTATTTGGGATAGAATTAGTAGTCACATGGAAAAAGGTGGGTTGATTAGGAAGAGCCAGCATGGATTTCTAAAGGGGAAATTGTGTTTAACTAACTTGCTGGAGCTTTTTGAAGAGGTACCAGAGAGGGTTCATGAGGGTAATGCTGTTGATGTGGTGTACATGGACTTTCAAAATGCATTTGTCACAGTGCCACACAACAGACTTGTGAGAAAAGTTATTGCTCATGGAATAAAAGGGACAGTAGCAACATGGATACAAAATTGGCTGAGTAATAGGAAACAGAGAGTAATGGTCAATGGGTATTTTTCCAGCTGGAGGAAGGTTTGTAGTGGAGTTCCCCAGGGGTTAGTATTGGGACCCTTGCTTTTCCTGATATATATTAATGATCTAGATCTTGGTGTGCAGGGGACAATTACAAAATTTGCGGATGTTACAAAACTTGGAAGCATTGTGAACTGTGAGGAGGACAGTGTAGAACTTCAAAAGGACATCGATAAGTTGGTGGAATGGGAAGATAGGCAGCAGCTGAAGTTCAATGGGGAAAAGTGTGAGGTGATGCATTCTGGTAGGAAGAACATGGACAGACAATATAAAATAAGGGGTGAAATTTTGAAGGGGGTGCAGGAGCAGAAAGACCTGGGTGTATATGTGCACAGACCATTGAAGGTGGAGGACAAGTAGTGACCATAAGACCATAAAATGTAGGAGCTGAAGTAGGCCATTCAGCCCATTGAGTCTGCTCTGCTATTCAATGAGATCATGGCTGATCTGATAATCTTCAACTCAACTTTCCTGCCTTTTCCCCATAACCCTTTGAATCCCTTACTGATTAAAAATCTGTCTATCTCAGCTTTGAATGTACTTAATGACCCAACCTCTACAGTCCTCTGCGGTAAAGAATTCCACAGATTGACTACCCTCTGAGAGAATAAATTCCTCCTCATCTCTCTTTTAAGTGAACACTCCCTTACCCTGAAATTATGCCCTCTGGTCCTAGGCTCTCCCACAAGGGGAAGCAACCTCTCAGCATCTACCCTGTCAAGCCCCCTAAGAATCTTATATGTTTCAATAAGCTCGCCTCTCATTCTTCTAAACTCCAATGAGTACAGGCCGAACCTACTCAACCTCTCCTCATAAGAAAATCCCTCTATCCCCAGGTTCAACCTAATGAACCTTCTCTGGACTGCCTCCAATGCCACATATCTTTCCTTAGATAAGGGCCCAAAACTGTTCACAGTATTCTAGGCGTGGTCTAACTAGTGCCTTGTATAGTTTTAGCAAAACTTGCCTATTTTTATACTCCATTCCCTTTGACATAAAGGCCAACATTCCACTTTCCTTACCTACTACCTGCTGAACCTGTATGTTAGCTTGTGATTCATGCACGAGGGCCCCCAAATCCCTCTGTGCTGCGTCTTTCTGCAGCCTTTCTCCATTTAAATAATATTCAGCTCCTCTAATCTTCCTGCCAAAGTGCATAACCTCACATTTTCCCACATTATATTCCATCTGCCACGTTTTTGCCCACTCACTTAACCTGTCTATATCCCTCTGCAGACTCTCTGTCATCCTCACCACTTGCCTTCCCACTTATTTTTGTGTTACCCACAAACTTGGCAATAGTACACTCACTTCCCTCATCCAAGTCATTAATATATATTCTAAATTATTGTGGCCCCAGCACTGATCCCTATGGCACTCCACTAGTTACAGTTTGCCATCTTGAAAATGTCCCCCATATCCCAACTCTGTCTTCTATTAATTAGTCAGTCCTCTATCCATGATAATATACTACCCCCAACACCATGGGCTCTTATCTTAAGTAGCCTTATGTGCGGTACCTTATCGAATGCCTTTTGGAAATCCAAATATATTCCATCTACTGGTTCCCCTTTATCTATCCTGCTTGTTACCTCCTCAAATGAATTCTAATAAATTTGTCAGGTATGATTTCCCCTTCATGAAGCCATGCTGACTCTGCTTGATTAGATTATGCATTTCTAAATGCTCTGATATTACATCCTTTATAATAGACTCTAACATTTTCCCAATGACAGATGTTAAGCTAACTGGCCTATATTTACCTGTTTTTTGTCTCCCTCCCTTTTTGAATAAGGGTGATACATTGGCAGTTTTCCAATCCTCTGGGACTTTTCCAGAATCTAAGGATCTTGGAAGATTACTACCAGTGCATCCACTATCTCTGCAGCTACTTCCTTTAATATCCTAGGTGCAATCCATCAGGTCCAGGGGACTTATCAGCCTTTAGTCCCATTAGTTTCCCCAGTACTTTTTCTCTGGTGATAGTTATTATATTTATTTCCTTCCCCGCTTTTTCCCCATGATTATTTAGTATTTTTGGAATGCTATTGCTGTCTTTTACCATGAAGACTGATGCAAAGTATTTATTCAACTCCTCTGCCATTTCCTGGTTCCCCATTATTATTTCCCCAGCCTCATTCTCTAAGGGGCCTATGTTCACTTTGGTCTCTCTTCCTTTTTACATATTTAAAGAATCTCTTACTGTCTGTTTTTATATTACTTGCTAGTTTACCCTCAAAGTTTATTTTCTCCCTCTATTATTATTTTTTTGGTCATCTTCTATTGCTTTTTAAAACTTTCCCAATCCTCTGGCTTACCACTAATCTTTGCCATATTGTATGCTTTTTCTTTCACTTTGATACAATCCTTAACTTCCTTGGTTAACCATGGTTGGTTTATCCCTTTCCTAGAATCCTCCTTCCTCACTGGAATATACCTTTGTTGTGAGTCATGAATTATTTTCTTAAACGTCTGTCATTGTTCATTAACTGTTTTTTCTGCTAAACTCCTTTCCACTCCAGCCAACTCTGCCCTCATTTCATTGTAATTACCCTTATTAAGTTTAGCACAGTTGTTTCTGACCCAAGTTTCTCTCTCAAACTGAATGCTAAATTCCATCATGTTATGGTCATTGTTTCCGAGGGGATCTTTACTCTGAGTTAATTTATTAAACTTGCCTCATTACACATTACCAGACCCAAAATAGCCTGAACCCTGGTGGATCCACAACATATTGTTCTAGGAAACTGTTCCGAATACACTCTATGAATGTACCTCTGCCAATTGGATTTTCCCAATCTACATGGGGATTAAAGTCACCCTTGATTAATATACATGCCTTCATTATTTCCTGATTTATTCTCTGTCCGACAGCATAGCTACTGTCAGGGGGGCTATAGGCTACTCCCACCAGCGTTGTCTTCCCCTTGTTATTTCTTACCTCCACCCATATGGATTCTACATCTTCTGATCCAAGATCAATTCTTGTTATTGTACTTATTCTATCTCATGCTAACAAAGCTACCCCACCACCCTTTCCTTCCTGTCTGTCCTTTCGAAAAGTCACATACCCTTGAATATTTAATTCCTAGCTTTGACCTCCTTGTAACCATTAATCTCTATTTATCATGTTAATTCATTTATTTTGTTATGAATACCTATGTGCATTTAAAAACAGAGCCATTAATTGTGCCTTTTTACCATTTTCCCCCTTTGATCCTATTTGCTGCTTTTTTTTTCATGTTTCTACACTCTGTCCCTTCCTGTCACACTCTGGGTATCATTACCTAAAGTAGCTGCCCTGCAATGTCGCCATACCCTCTTGCTTTGTAGACTTACTTATCCCCTCTCTAGAACCCTCCTCCCTCTATTTAGTTTAAAGCCCTCTCTACAGCCCCAGTTATTCGATTCACCAGGTCACCGGTCCCAGCATGGTTCAAGTGAAGCCCATCCTACCGGAACACCTCCCTTCTACCCCAGCACTGATGCCAGTGCCCCATGAACTGAAACCCATTCCTCCCACACCAATGTTTGAGCCACGCATTTAACTCCTTGACTTTATTTACCCTATGCCAGTTTGCCTGTGGTTCAGGTAGTAATCCTGAGATTATTACCTTGGAGGTTCTACTTTGTAATTTAGCTCCTAACTATTCAAATTCTTTCAGCAGAACCTCCTTTCTAGTCCTATCAACGTCTTTGGTACCAACAGGGATGATGACAACTGGATCCCTCCCCTCCCACTTTAATTTTCTCTCCAGCCCTGAGGAGATGTCCTTAACCCTGGCACCGAGCAGGTAGCACAGCCTTCGGGACTCACGCTCACAGCTGCAGAGAACAGTATCTATCCCCCTAATTATACTCTTCCCCTACCGGTACCACATTCCTATTTTCCTATTTCCTCCCCACACTTGAATGGCCCCCTGTACCACGGTGTTGTGGTCAGTTCAAGAGAGCAGTTAATAAAGCATATAGTATTCTGGGCTTTATTAATAGGGGCATCGAGTACAAGAGCAGGGAGGTTATGCTGAGTTTATATAAAACACTAGTTAGACCTCAGCTGGAGTATTGTGTACAGTTCTGGACGCCACATTATAGGAAGGATATGAACACATTGGAGAGAGTGTAGAAGAGGTTTACAAGAACGGTTCCAGGGATGAGAAACTTCAGCTATGAGGATAGATTGGAGAGGTTGGGATTGTTCTCCTTGGAGAGGAGAAGCCTGAGAAGAGATTTGATAGAGATGTTCAAAATTATGAGGGGGCTGGACAGAGTAGATAAGGAGAAGCTGTTCCCATTCGTAAAAGGATCAGGAACAAGACGGCACAGATTTAAAGTGATTTGCAAAAGAAGCAAATGTGACATTAGAAAAAACTTTTTCACACAGCGAGTGGTTCAGGTCTGGAATGCACGGTCTGGAAGTGTGGGGGAGGCAGGTTCAATCGAGGCTTTCAAGAGGACATTAGATGATTATTTGAATAGAAACAATGTGCAATGGTATGGGGGAAAAGGCAGGAGAATGACACTAAGTCATGATGCTCATTTGCAGAGCCAGTGCAGACATGATGGGCCGAATGGCCTCCTTCTGTACTGTAACTATTCTGTGATTCTGTATGTATGAGTGAGGTGGGCACCTGAACCTGTGTCTCTGTGGGGGGAGGCTGGTACAGTCTCGCATGTAGAGGTGGACTCATGAAAGCACTTTTGTCCTTCTAGAAGAAGAGGAGTCATCATGCGCAGGAGTGAGGACAGACTGGTGGTGGAGTGCCAAGCCTCATTATTTTAACTCTGGTGGAGGAGGGAGCTCTGGAGGTGGCATTGCCAACATGGAGCCAGGTCCACTGATCGTGGATGGGCAGGGGTCTCAGAGGAGGGTAAGAATCCAGATGACAGCGGAGAGACAGGGGCAGGGTACAAGAGATGTAGGAAAGTGGCTTCCAGACTGAGGTGTGTCAACCAATTGTCCCCGTTGCTCATGCCTTTTCTGAAGCATCTGTCCATTGTGAGAAGCAACCAGAGTGCATGCACTGTGACTTCGCAATTATGTTTGCGACTGACATTCTCTCTTCGTCCCTCAGGTGCCCCATCCTCATGATGCCACAGAGACCCCAAGGACCCTCCCTTGATCCCTGAGGAAGACCAGAGGTCAGATGCAACCACAGGGAGAGAGAGAGAGAGAACCTCACAATTCGTGAGGTTAAATATGTTCCCACTCCCAGTGAAATGGTGGTGGCATCTCTGCCCCATTAGTCCTCGCTCTGCCCTCTGGGGGAAGCCCAAATCCCCAACCCCCGCATCAGCCTCCTGAGCAAGACGCCTCGGGGGTCAGTGAGGGTATCGCCCCAGCCCCACCCCCTTTGTACCCCCGAGATGCCATCTGGCCCACCAGGGGAGTGCCGCAGTGCCTTCATGGCCCCGACCACAGGGTGGGGAGGAGGGTCTCCTGACTCCCTCCCAACCTTCAGCGCCGGGCACCTCTGACCACAACTGCCCTTCGGCCCATATCCCCAAGAGGAGACCAGAGAGGACCCTCTGCCCCTGACACTGGGGGTGGGATTGAGGTGGAGGTGGAGCCAATCGGCGGCTCGGAACCAGCCCCCCTACTCAATACGGGGGAGGGGCTGGAAGCTGGAGGCGACGACCGGGAGGAGGGCGGAGTTTCAGGTGGTGGGCACCGGGGACGTGTCGGGTAGAGTTGTTGTTGGGTGAGGCATTGGACCCCCTGATGCCCCCCAGTAACTCTCCCCTCATCCCTGTGCAGGAACTGAGGGTTTGTTAGCGAGTAATGGTGGTCAGTGAGACAGGGTCCAGTCGGCCCTGGACCGGTGACATTCGTTTCCTCGTGAGTTCTGGTCCGTTCGCGAGGCCCTCAAGGCCCCTGGGCTGGACCGGACGCTAAGAGGAGGGTCCACACGGATCGCACTGGGCTCCTGAAGGAGAAGAGCGATTAAACTAGTCCTCTCCTTCTTACACTTTGCACTAGGTGATGTTAACACCTACTTCTGACAATGAAGACAACCATAACCAGCCTCAACATCCAGGGCAGCAGCAGGGACGCCCAGCGCAGGTTCCGGAACATCTCGGTCCTCCGGGATGGGGAATATGCGGTCAGCTTCCTGCAGGAAACCCAGACCCTTCCGGGAGATGAAGCTATGAGGCTCCTGGAGTGGTGAGGGGGGGTGAGGTGAGGTGAGGGGGGGTCTACATGAGTCCTCCAGCCTCCAATTCTGGCCGGGTGGCTATTGGCCCCGCATTTTCAGCCGGAGATCTTGGGGGTGAAGGAGCTGGTGTTGGGCCGGTTGCTGCCCCTGACTATGCGTCAGGGGGGGGCGGCGTTTCACTGTGTGAGTGTGTCGCTCCCCTGGGTGGGCAGCAGCAAGCAAGACTCTCTGAGGAAGTGTCCACTCGCCTGGGCCCCAGCAACACGGGCGAGTGCATCATCCTCGGAGGGGATTTTAACTGTGACCTCGAGGCCCGGGACTGTCACGGTGCCCAGCACCGCCCGCTCGGTGTGAGTGAGTTACGGGACCTGGTTGGGTCCTTCGACTTGGTGGACGCCTGGCGACATCTCCATCCCGACTCCAGCATTTTCACTTTCGGTTCACCTGGACTCGGAGCGTCCAGACTCGACCACCTTTACGTTTCGAGGGCGGACGTGTCCTGTGTTCCGGCGGCTTCTGTGCAGCAGGTGCCGTGCACGGGCCACCGTCTGGTGTGGGCGGAGCTCAGTCCGTTCTGCGCTCGGACGGGGTCCGCGTACTGGCCCTTTAACAACCTGTTGCTGGAGGACGAGCGGTTTCTGGACGCGTTTCGTCGGTTCTGGGCCAGCTGGAGAAGGAAGCGGGGAGGCTTCCCCTCCTTGAGGCTCAGGTGGGACGTGGGCAAGATTCACGTCCGCGTTTTCTGTCAGGAGTTCGCGAAGGGGTCGACAAAGAGGCGGAAATCCAGGGTCGAGGAGTTGGAGAAGGAGGTGCTCGACCTGGAGACAGGTCTCCGTCAGCCCGACACAGACCCGGCCCTAAGGTCAGTGTACGATGCGGATCCGGCCCTGCGGTCGGAGTACGATGCGGACCCGGCCCTGCGGTCAGTGTACGATGCGGACCCGGCCCTGCGGTCGGTGTACGATGCGGACCCGGCCCTGCGGTCGGTGTACGATGCGGACCCGGCCCTGCGGTCGGTGTACGATGCGGACCCGGCCCTGCGGTCGGTGTACGATGCGGACCCGGCCCTGCGGTCGGTGTACGATGCGGACCCGGCCCGGCGGTCGGTGTACGATGCGGACCCGGCCCGGCGGTCGGTGTACGATGCGGACCCGGCCCTGCGGTCGGTGTACGATGCGGACCCGGCCCTGCGGTCGGTGTACGATGCGGACCCGGCCCTGCGGTCAGTGTACGATGTGGACCCGGCCCTGCGGTCAGTGTACGATGTGGACCCGGCCCTGTGGTCAGTGTACGATGTGAGGAAGAACGCGCTGCGGGACCTGCAACTCGCTGGGTCCCGGGGTGAGTTTGTGAGGTCACGGATCCGGTTTGTGAGGTCAGGGATCCGGTTTGTGAGGTCACTGATCCGGTTCCTCCGGGATCTGGACCGCGTCTCCCCCTCCTTCCACTCACTGGGAAAAGGCCCGGGGTCGGTCAGCAGCTCTTTACGCTGCTGGGCCGACGATGGATCCCTCGTCTCGGATCCGGAGGGCATCAGGGCCATCACCCGAGACTATTACACTGCCCTGTTCTCTCTGGATCCCTCCAGCGAGGATGCTCCCAGAGTTTTGTGGGAGGACCTGCCGCAGGTCGGACCGGAAGGTGCCGGAAAGCTTGACTCCCCGGTAAGTCTGGGGGACCGGCGCCCTCGACAGCCTCTCCAGGTGCAAATCCCCAGGACTGGATGGACTGACCATGGAGTTCCTCAGGGCGATCTGGGACGTCCTGGGGAGCGACTTCGCGAGGGTCCTGGGGGAGAGTATCGCTCCTGGGGAGATGCCCCTTTCGTGGTCAGGGTGGTCAATGCCCAGCTGGCTAAGGGGGATCTCCACCTCCTTAAAAACTGGCGCCAGGTCTCCCTCCTCAGCACCGATTATAACATTTTTGCCAGGGCCATGTTTTCTCAGCTTGGCCCCGCGCTGGACCACATGATCCACCCTGACCAGCCCTTCACATTCCCGGTCCGGACCATCATCGATAACATCCATCTGGTCCGGGACATCATCCACTATTCCCAGAGGGCTGGTCTGTCCAGTATCTTCCTGTCTCTTGACTGGGGGAAGGCGTTCGACAGGGTGGATCACGAATATTTACTCGGGACTCTGCGAGCATTCGGGTTCGGGACGCACTTTGTCTCCCGGATCCGATGTCTGTACACCGCCGCGGAGAGTCTAGTGAAGGTTAACGGGTCCCTGACGGCGCCCCTTCGCTTTGGGAGAGGGGTACGTCCAGGCTGCCCCCTGTCTGGCCAGTTGTAGTCTGTCTGTGTGGAGCGTTTCCTGCACCTCTTGCGGAGGAGGTTGTCGGGATTGGTTCTGCGTGGGCCGGGCATCGGGGTGGTCCTTTCGGCTCACGCTGATGACGTGATCCTCATGTTCACTGACCCGGCTGACCTGCGGAGGATGCGCGAGTGCCAGGAGGTTTACTCTGCGGCTTCTTCTGCCAGGATCAACTAGGGTAAATGTTCTGGACTCCTGGTCGGTCCGTGGCAGATGGATCCCCTACCCAAGGAGCTCAGGCCTTTTACCTGGAGCAGGACCAGCCTCCTCTACCTGGGGGTCCATCTCTGCCCTGCCGAGGAATCCTGGCCGGAGAACTGGCAGGAACTGGAGAGGAAAGTCACCGCTCGCCTGCGGCGCTGGACAGGACTGCTCCGAGTGCTGTCTTACCGGGGTCGAGTTCTGGTCATAAACCAGCTGATCGCCGCCATGTTGTGGTACCGGTTGGTCACTTTGACCCCTCCCCCAGACTTTGTCACAAAAATCCAGGGAATGCTCGTCGACTTCTTCTGGGACAAAAGGCTGCGCTGGGTCACTGCTGAGGTCCTGAGTCTCCCGCTTAGGGAGGGAGGTCAGGGGCTGGTGTGGAGGGTGGTCAGGGGCTGGTGTGGAGGGAGGTCAGGTGCTGGTGTGGAGGGTGGTCAGGGGCTGGTGTGGAGGGTGGTCAGGGGCTGGTGTGGAGGGTGGTCAGGGGCTGGTGTGGAGGGTGGTCAGGTGCTGGTGTGGAGGGTGGTCAGGGGCTGGTGTGGAGGGCGGTTGGGGCTGGTGTGGAGGGAGGTCAGGTGCTGGTGTGGAGGGTGGTCAGGGGCTGGTGTGGAGGGAGGTCAGGGGCTGGTGTGGAGGGTGGTCAGGTGCTGGTGTGGAGGGTGGTCAGGGGCTGGTGTGGAGGGTGGTCAGGGGCTGGTGTGGAGGGTGGTCAGGGGCTGGTGTGGAGGGTGGTCAGGGGCTGGTGTGGAGGGCGGTCAGGTGATGGTGTGGAGGGTGGTCAGGGGCTGGTGTGGAGGGTGGTCAGGGGCTGGTGTGGAGGGCGGTCAGGTGATGGTGTGGAGGGTGATCAGGGGTTGGTGTGGAGGGTGGTCAGGGGCTGGTGTGGAGGGTGGTCAGGTGCTGGTGTGGAGGGTGGTCAGGGGCTGGTGTGGAGGGCGGTCAGGTGCTGGTGTGGAGGGTGGTCAGGTGCTGCAGTGCCTACGCACCCAGGTGGCGACTTTCTGTCTTCAGTCCCTGCAGTGATATCATTACGTTGAGCCCCCTCCGAGATGGTTGCCCTGGCAACGTATTTCTTCCGCCAGGTGCACGGCCTGAATTATGACGGGCAGCTCCTGTTTATAGAGCTCAGGGGCTTTCATGGCTCCTTTCAGGCGTTGCCCGTCTTTTACCAGGAGCTGATCAAAGTCTAGTGCATGATCGCCTCGTGACGCAGCTCTCCCCCGTCAGGAGTAGCGGCTATCGTCAGAGAGCGGCTGCTCAGGAATCCGCCCCTCCATCCCTTTCAGTGGCTGGCGGAGAGGAGGATTGTGGCTGCCGGGGTGACCAGGATCGGGGAGGTGTTGGATGGCGGAGGAGTGGGCTCGATGCTTCTGCAGGAGTTGGCACATCGCACATCGGTGGACATCCAGCTCATGGCCAATGCCATTCAAGACCTCAGGATGGTTGTGCTTGGCCCCGACTTCATACTGGGTCTCGAGGTGGTGCGGGTGTGCGATGGTCTTCCATCTGAGTGCACCCCTGTTTGGACAGAATTCCACACTGGCCCCAAGCCCTGAACCCTCCCTCGGGAGCCGGAGCCCCACAACCTATGTCACCTCACAGAAATGCCCTCCGTGTCCTTTAGCTCGGCGCGGAGGGGTTTCCTGTACGGGCTGCTGCTCCACACCCTTCACTTCCTCGCCCTCGCCCTCGCCTGGACACGCCTTGGCGAGCCCTGTTACTGTCCGGCGGCGGAGGTCCCCAGTGGGGGGCCCTCTACGGAGGTGTCCTCCGACTTTCCATCGGGGACCTGGGGTGGAGGGGGTTGCATGCAGCCATCCCATACAACTGGACAATGTGTAGGTTCATGGACTCCCGAGATACCTGCGTCCTTTGTGGCCTTGTGGAGCTCGTGGGCCATGTCTATATTAATTGTTGTAGGCTGAACCCCCTTTCCAGTTATTTAAAAAACCTTTTACTGTTGTTTTATTTGCACTTCAGCCCCACGCTCCTGATCTACAGGCACCCGGTGTGGAGAGGGGGCCGGGAGGGAGGAGGACCTTCTCGTGAACCTGCTCCTGGGCCTGGCCAAGTTGGTCATTAACAGGTCTAGGCAGCGGGCAATCGAGGGGGTCATCCCGACCGACTGTCTGCCCCTCTTCTGCGGCTCCATTCACAGCCGGGTGTCCCTGGAGAGGGAGCTCACGGTGTCAGTTGGCACCATCGAGGCCTCCATGCCCGGCGGGCACCGCGGAGACTGGGGTGTTTTATTGACCCTGTGAGTCACATTTTGGTTTAATGTTTGCAAGTTTCCTTTAAATGTTGTCTTTGTT
Source organism: Cetorhinus maximus (assembly GCF_964194155.1). Taxonomy (NCBI): domain Eukaryota; kingdom Metazoa; phylum Chordata; class Chondrichthyes; order Lamniformes; family Cetorhinidae; genus Cetorhinus; species Cetorhinus maximus. Next base: position 335,671 of record NC_135884.1, on the reverse strand, counting down.
TTTGCAGTTTCCCTTTAAGGGGCTGCTTTTTACTTTGTCCCTGATTTTGTTAATTTAGTTTACTTGGTTGGTTCAAAAGAATTACATCTCCTTAATCTTCTTAGCCGTGCGGCTACATCTTGGTGCTCCCCCGACATCCACAGTGGAGGTGGGGGCAGCCTGCTGACTGAGATGTCCTGTCTGTGATGACCTTGGTGGGTGTCCTCTGGAGGGTCAAGACCTGGAGGGCCCCGGCCTGCTTTTGGGGTCCTGCTGTGTGGCAGTGACACCCTCCTCGGCCTGTGGAGCTGGAGCTGCTGAGGTAACAGGAAGAGGGGATTCAGATGGGCCGGACACTCCCAGAGTCACATGGGTGGATGGCCCCGGGGTGAGCACCTGCTGATCCTCCTCCCTATGGGTGCCCGAGGGCCCCAGGCTTACTCCTTGAGCGGAAGGGGTAGCTGGAGTGAGGTCAAGCTACCCAGTACCCCCCTCACGTACACACTGTTGGAGGCCAACTATGGCGTCAGCGATGGAGTTGAGCCCGCACAGCAGTGCAGGAACAACATCCTGGACCAAGGTCTCCATGGCGGCCGCCATCCTGCCAGTGTTGACCTCGGTGCGTTACAATGCCGGGGCTATCACCCCAGCCTGAAGGCGGACGGACTCCTCCATTGTGCCTTGCAATCTGAGGAGTGCAGCGGACATCCCTTCCTGATGTTCCCGAGTTTGCCTTTGCAGCTCCAGCAACTGTGACATGACCGAGTCCAGAGGCTCATCATCTGAATCAGGCTCAGCAACGTTCTGAACCCCAGCAGCTCCTCCAAGTGTCGGGGACCTGGGAAGTCCCTGCCTCCACCTGCTGTGGATCAGACAGTGCGATGTGCTCATCAGATTGTGATCCCGAGGCTACTCTAAAGCTAGATCCCACCGAGTTGTGTGTCTCTGCGCTGGTGGAGGGTGTGGGTGAGGCTGTGACGGGACTTCAGGGAGGGTGCCTCCAGATTCCTCTTCAGAGGTTTCTTCGGGGTTTGATTGGAGACCCTGGATCGTGGGCTCTCTTGGCTGTTTCCCAGATGTGCCTGCTAATTTGATAATTAGTGCATGGCAATGGCCTGTGAAAGAAGACATATCACTCACAGCCTGGTTGTCTGATGGATGTTGCACAGCTGAATCCTCACTTGGTAGATCAGCACCGGTCTCAGCGTCAGCTCAACACCGGTCCCGGTCATCGCCGGCCAGCTGGATGGCTCTGGTTTCAAAGTCCGTGAGGAGCTTGATGTCAGACATTCCTCCACCAGTCTGCAACCTCTCCCCATTGTCGTGTGCCAGCTTGTCCTACATGCATAGAGATGGAGAGAGTATAAGCAGGATGCCTGCCAGTCAGATGACAGAGACACACACACTTCTGCTTTTGTCAGTGTCGTGGCTCACTGGGGTTAGTGGGCTTTAATATTGTCATGAAGAGATATTAATGTCTATAATGTTATTGGAAATTATTTTTAAATTGGGCTTGTAGTAGGGTCTGTGTCTATGTGTGTATGTGTATGTGTGTGTGTGTCTGTGTGTGTGTGTGTGTGTGTGTGTGTCTGTATGTGTGCATGTGTCTGTGTCTGTGTCTGTGTGTGTGTGTGTCTGTATGTGTGCATGTGTCTGTGTGTGTGTGTGTGTGTGTGTGTCTGTATGTGTGCATGTGTCTGTGTCTGTGTCTGTGTGTGTGTGTGTGTGTGTGTGTGTGTTAATTGGATTAAAGCCAGCCAGTCTGGGTGCTTTGATGTATAGTAGTTTTGAGATGCTAATTAGGTAAATATAAGGAGTTAAAATGTAAAGTGCAATTTGCATTTGTTTGCCTTGGTTATTGTTGGTTATTGTTGCCTTGGTGAAGATTTACCTGGGAGTGATTAATTTGAAGATTTGTTTAAAAGTCATTGTGGTAGTAATTTGCAGACATGTGTATGTGTTTAATTTGTTGTAAATTAATAAATGTTTAATTTAGTTTTATATAAAAAACCTCTTGAGGCTCGGTGGTCTTATTCCTGAATTCAGAACGGCAACTCAAACATACCAATTTAAATAATAGGCTATGACAATTGTCCAAGTTTCTCTCTGGGATTTAAACAACTCAGCCTTTACCAACTGCTGTGTTGCAACAATTGGGGGCTCTTGGTGGGATTTATTTGTAATTCCTTGATTGGTTTGGAATTGGTGAATCTTAAGGTTACGAGTATGAGAAGCACTTTGAGTTCAGGAGTTGGTGAGGTATTCTTACAAGTGGTGAGACTGCAAGATGGCTTTGGCAATTGCTAAGACTTGTCTGGCAGTAGAAGATATTTCTCTGATTGGATTACAAAACATATCCAAAAATAAGTCAACAAAGTTGGTGGATAAATTACAATTGGGGTTACCTGCAGGGGCTAGGAAATCAGAAGTAATTAAAGGTATATCACAGCGCTACCTGACACTAGTGAGTCACAGCTGGAGATAGTGAGACTTTCTGTTACAAGTGAAGACTTGAACAAGCAAAGGAACTGAAAAAAGCTGAATTAGAAGAAAAGGGAAAAGAAAGGACATTTAAAAGGGAGCAAGCAGACTGGCAGGAGAAAGAAAGAAAGCTGAAACTGGAATTTCAGGAAAGAGAGAAGGATAAAGAAAGAGAGGCAAGGGAAAGAGAGAAAGAAAGAGAAAGAGAATACCTGCTTAAAAGGTTGGAAGTTAAAAAAGAGATCTTGGATTCTAAGGAGAATTCTGATGGTCAGTAAACCTTTAGCCTAAAACCCAGTGGGGAGATGTTTAGATTTGTACAAGCTCTTTCAAAGTTTAAAGAAAAGGACATTGAAGTATTCTTTATTTCATTTGAGAAGATAGCTAAACAGATGAAAAGGCCACAGGAGCATTGGACATTGTTGTTGCAGTCTAAGTTGGTGGGTAAAGTGCATGAGGTACATGCTTCACTGACTGAAGGGGTATTGGTGAATTATGATGTGGTGAAAAAGGCTATTTTGAGTGCATATGAGTTGGTTCCAGAGGCATACAGGCAGAAATGTAGGAATATGAGAAAACAGCCTGGGCAAACTTATATTGAATTTGAGAGAGCAAAACAAAGTAATTTTGACCAGTGGAAACGGATGTTAAAAATAGAGACAACATATGCAACTCTTAGGGAAATGATCCTTTTGGAATAATTTAAATATTCAATTCTTTTGGTAGTGAAAACTCAAGTGGAGGAACAGAGGGTTAAAATAATAAGGCAAGCAGCAGAGATAGCTGATGATTATGAGTTAGTTCATAGAGCTAAACCTTTCTTTCATCAGCCTTTCAAATTGGATAAGGATAGAAAGTGGACAGGTGAAAGGAAGCTGAATATTCAGTGTTGTGAAGCTATTAATGTATTTAATATTATTGGAAAATATTTTTCTTTTAAAGTTGAGGTTTAGTCTGTGGGTGTGTCTTAATTGGATTAAAGACAGCTAGTCTGGGTGATCTGATGTGCACTAGCTTTGATATGTATGAGAGATAGTGTGCATTTGCATTTTTTAATGGAGCATTCAAGAAGTGGAGTGAAAACAGACACCTATCTAGCAGATACCAAGCAATATGTTTATATTACTAATAAAATTGGTACTATGAAAGTGGATTTATTGTTAGAAGAGGCTGGTGATACAATGGGAATTTACATTCAATGGGTGGTAGTAGGTAGAACTTCAGCAGTTTTCGGATGTACAGAGCAGAGGCAATGTGAGATCAAAAGGCAGCTGTAAGCCTCCAACTGTCTTCACAGGAACCAAAGTGAAAAGAACCTCATTTTAAATTTGTAAGGTGGAAATGCTTTGCCTGGTGTCTGGTTAAGTCTATGGGTTGCTGTTGCCTTAATGGAGATTAGTTTGGGAATTTGTTAAAAGTTATGATTGTAGTAACTTGAAGCCATGTGTATATATATTTTAACCTGTGTAAATTAATAAAATGTTTCATTTAGTTTAATGTAAAACCCAGTGGGGATGTGTTTAAATTTGTACAAGCTCTTCCAAAGGTTGAGGAAAAAGATATTGAAACATTCTTTATTTCATTTGAGAAGCCAGCTAAACAGATGAAGTGACCACAGGAGAACTGGACATTATTATTACAGTGTACGTTGTTAGGTAGGGAACTTGAGGTATATGCTTCGCTTTCAGAAGAAGTGTTGGTGAATTATGATGTGGTGAAAAAGGCTATTTTAAGGCATATGAGTTGATTGCTGAGGCATACAGGCAGAAAGTTAGGAATATGAGAAAACAGCCTGAGCAAACTTATACTGAATTTGAAAGAGTAAAACAATGTAATTTTGACCAGTGGATACGAGCGTTAAAAATGGGGACAACCTATGCAGCTCTTAGAGGAGTCATTCTTTTGGGAGAATTTAAAGATCCAATCCCTTCGGTAGTGAGAACTCGTGTGGAGGAACAGAGGATTGATTCTGTAAGGCAATCAACAGAGATAGCTGATGATTATGAGTTAGTTCATAGAGCTAAACCTTTTTTGTCACCTTTCAAATTGGAAAAGGATAAAAAGTGGGAAGGTGAAAGGAAGGTGGGTAGTTGGGGAAGAGAAGGAGTAGCTGGAAATTTCCAGGAAGTTTTTCCTCAGAATTAAAAGGAAGGTGCTGAAGGTAGAAGTGACATTCAAAAATTGAGGTGTTTTCATTGTAATAAAGTGAGGCACACGAAGTCAGTGTGTTGGAAACATCCTTGGGAATTATTGGGGCACAGAAAAGCACTGGAAGTAAAGCACTGTGGGTTCTGAGGTTCAGGCACAGGAGAAACCAGTGGTTTGTGTACAGGTGAAACAGGGAGAATCAGTGAAAGCTAAAGAAGTAGGAATGTGTTCATAGTTTACTCAAGAGAATTCTGAGGAGCAGAAATGTTTAAAGAATATGTGTGTGAAGGGAAAGTCTTTCCATGTGTACAGGGTGGAGTAGGTAAAGATGTTAACATTTTATGAGACACAGGGGCTAGTCAATCCTTAATGTTGTGGGATGGTGATATTTGTTGTTCAAAGGGAGTGCTGCAAGAGAAGGTGATAATAAATGGGGTTTGTGGAGATGGTTGGTTATGGTTGGAGTGGTAGAAAAATTGCCCATTTCAGAGGTTCAATTTATTCTGGGTAATGATATAGCTGGATCGCAAATGTGGGTGATGCCTGTGGTAGTTGAACAGCCTGTAGAAGTGTTTTCAACAGAAATGTTACAGAAGGAACATCCTGGATTGTTTCCTGATTGTGTTATAACAAGATCAAAGGCCTATAGGGAAGAACAAGATAAACAAGATAAGCAGGAAATTCAAAGGCAAGAAAAAGGTGTTAAAATCCAATTAGCCAGCCCTGTGTTTGATAACATTGGTCAGGAGGAAGGAATGCAGGTCAGTTCAGTTGAAATGTTTAACTCAAAGTGGTTGGCGGAGTTACAGAAAAATGATTTGCAATTAAAGCAGTTATATCAGAAAGCTTATTCAGAAACAGAAGCAAAATGTATTCCAGTATGTTATTATCTTTGGGAAGGTATTTTGATGAGAAAGTGGCGGTCGGATCATATCTCAGCAAATGAAAGCTGGAGGGAGGTGCATCAGATTGTTATCCCATTAGGGGATAGAAATTAGATTCTGAGGATTGCTCATGAAATTCCAATCGAGGGACGTTGAGGAATTAGGAAAACACAGGAAAAGATACAGAGGTTTTTTTTTGCCAGGATTGTTAGGGATGTAATCAAATTCTGTAGAACCTGTCATACATGTCAAATAACAGGAAAACCACAAGCAATGATTAAGCTGGCGCCTTTAATCCCAATACCAGAATTTGACGAACCTTTTATCAGGGTCATGATTGATTGTGTAGGACCCCTCCCTAATTTCAGGGAAAGGTTGAGCAGAACATGTGAGTTGGATAGGGAACATTTAAAGATATCACAGCAAGTGATGAAAGTGAAAGCAGATAAGACAGCTAAAATTTGTAGTTTTGTTTCTGGAGAGAAAGTACGAGTTTTGTTACCAGTACCAGGGGATTCATTAAATGCAAGATTTAGTGGGACTTACAGGATTGAAACAAAATTGAGTGAAGTAAATTATTTAATAAATACTCCAGATAGAAGAAAGAAGCAGAGGGTGTGTCATGTAAATATGCTTAAAAGGTACTTTGACAGGGAAGAGGAACAGAAAGAGGTGTTAGTGATGGTGGATGATGAGAAAGAGGTAGAAGTGCAGGATTCTGAAATTGATTTTCCTCTAATCAAATTGGATAATGAGGGGGTGCTTGAAAATTTAAATGAAATATTGAGTTACCTTCCAAGCAAGTGTCAAAGTGATTTGGAAAAGCTTTTGCAGTCACACAAACCTATTTGTGGAAATAAGTTGGGAAAGACACACTTAGCTATGCATGATGTCTCTGTACAAGCTTCATCTTCAATAAGGCCACATCCTTATAGATTAAATCCAGCAAAGTTATCACAAGTACAAAAAGAAATTTATTTCATGCTTCAAAATGATCCCATCGAGTCTAGTTGCAGTAACTGGAGTTTGCCTGTTGTACTGGTACCGAGACCGGATGGGACACAAAGACTGTGTGTGGACTATCGAAAGGTGAATGTGGTGACCAAAGCGGATTCATATCCTATACCACAGTTGGAAGGTTGCATCGAGAAAGTGGGACAATCAAAATTTATCACCAAGATTGACTTGCTAAAAGGATATTGGCAGGTATCTTTGTTGGAGAGAGCAAAGGAGATATCAGCTTTTGTAACGCCAAGTGGACTATATCAGTTTAAAGTCATGCCATTTGGTATGAACAATGCACCTGCGACATTTCAAAGACTGACAAGCCAAAAGTAATTGCAGGTTTAAGCAATTGTGTGGTTTATATTGATGATCTAATCATTTTCAGTTAGATGTGGGAGGAGCATTTACAACACCTGGAAGAATTATTTACTCAACTACAAGAAGCTAATTTGGTGATGAACTTGGCTAACAGTGAATTTGCAAAAGCGCAAGTTACGTATCTAGGCCACACCATTGGACATGGTAAAGTGGCTCCAAGAGATGTGAAATTCAAGGCTCTCATGAATTCCCCAGTGCCTACAACAAAACGAGAAGTTTTGAGATTTTTAGGCATGAGTGAGTTTTACTGGAAATTTGTACCAAATTTTAGCCAAGTGGTGGCTCCACTGACTGAACTATTAAAAAAGAACAAGGAGTTTCAATGGACACTGGAGTGTCAGAAGTCATTCGATAGTTTGAAAACTATTGGCTACAACACCAGTTTTGGCAGTGCCCAATTATGCCAAGCAATTCAAGTTGGCCATTGATGTAAGTGATATAGGCATTGGGGCTGTACTGTTACAAGAAGATGACACTGGAATTGAAAAACCGATAGAGTATTTTTCACGGAAGCTGAATGTACAATAGAGAAGATATTCAACGATCGACAAAGAGGCTTTGGGTTTGGTGTTAGCATTGCAGCATTTTGAAATTTATGTTGCAAATAATTCATCAGAAACAGTTGTTTATACAGACCATAATCCTTTGAAGTTTTTGGGCAAATTCTGAGACAAAAGTGCAAGGCTTTTCAGATGGAGTCTAATACTACAACCATCTAATCTATAGATTATACATGTTGCTGGTGGAGAATCTGTTGGCAGGTGCATTATAAAGAGCTTGAAGCTTAAAGGAAAATTGGACATTTTATTTAACACTGAACTGGCCAAAGGGCCTGTTCCTGTGCTGTACTTTTCTTTGCTCTTTAGAGGGATACGGACTCCGGAAGTGCAAAATGTTTTAGTTGACGGGCAATATGATCGGCGCAGGCTTGGAGGGCCAAAGGGCCTGTTCCTGTGCTGTACTTTTCTTTGTTCTTTGTACTTTGGAGTGATTTCTGTTGATACCAAGGACTTGTGTATATATATTGTTATGCTAATACATGCATCTGGTAATGTAATAGGGTAATAATTATAGGAGATAGTGTGAGATGGGTTAAGAAAAAAATGAAGCCGTCTTTTAGAATTATGATGGTTCATTGTTCTAATAGGAAGATGGATGTCATGAAGAGATATTAATACATATAATGTTATTGGAAATTATTATTTTTTTAAATAGAGGTTTGGTCCATGTGTGTGTTAATTAGATTAAAGCCAGCTGGTCTGGGTGCTTTGATGTGTAGTAGTTTTGAGATGTAAACAATAGGTAGAGGGGACATTTGCATTTTGTGGAATAGAACATTCAAGAGTGGGAGTGAAATCTTGCACCTAGCTAGGAGACACCAAGCAATGTTTAAATTACTAATAAAATTGGTGCCATGAAAGGGGTTCAAAGGGCCTGGTGATACAATGAGAATTTACATTCAAAGCGGAAGACTGAGTATAACAGAAAGGAGTTTGTGCGTACAGGGCAGAGGCATGTAAGATCTAAGCCTGTAAGCCTACAACTGTCTGCAAAGGAACCAAATTGAAAGGAACCTTGTTTCGAATTCGTAAGGTGAAGTGTTTTGCCTGGTGTCTGTATAAGTCTATTGGTTATTGTTGCCTTAGTGGAGGTTACTTTGGGAATTTGTTAAATAGATTTGATAGTAGTAATCTGTAGCCATGTGCATGTGTTTAATTTGTTGCAAAATAATAAATGTTTCATTTAGCTTAATATAAAACCTCTCGACATACCAATTGAAAATATAGGTTATGATAGTTGTTTAAAGTTTCCCTCTGGGATTTTAAATAACTCAGTCTTTAACAACTGCTATGTCATAACACAGCATTGACCTTGGTGCATTGCAATGCCAGCGCTATCATCTCAGCCTGAAGGCGGACGGATTCCTCCATTGTGCCTCGCAATCTGAGGAGTGCAGTGGATATCCCTTCCTGATGTTCCCGAGCTTGTCTTTGCAGATCCAGCAACTGTGACATGACCGAGTCCAGAGGCTCCTCATCTGACTCTGACTCAGCAAATTTCTGCCCTCCAACAGTTCTCCAAGTGCCGAACACCAGGGAAGTCCCTGCCGCTGCCTGCTGTGGATCAGACAATGTGATGTGCTCACTAGTTTGTGATCCCGAGGCTACCCTAAAGCTAGGTCCCACCGAGGTGTGTGTCCCTGCGCTGGTGGAGGGTGTGGGTGGGACTTCAGGGAGGGTGCCTCCAGATTCCTCTTCAGAGGTTTCTTTGGAGCTTGATTGGAGGCCCTGGGTCATGGACTCTGTCGGTTGTTTCCTAGATGTGCCTGTGAAAGCAAGGGGAGATAATTAGTGTATGGCAGTGGCCTGTGGAACAGGACACATCACTCACAGCATGGTTGTCTGATGGATGTTGCACTGCTGGATCCTCACTTGGTAGAGCAGCGCCGACCTCATTGTCAGCACAGGAACAATCCATATCCTCAGCGTCCATTGGTTGGCTCTGTTTTCAAAGTCCTTGAGGACCTTGATTTCAGGCATTCCTCCACCAGTCTGTGACCTCTCCCTCTTGTTGTGTGCCAGCTTGTCCTGCATGGATAGAGATGGGGAGAGTGTAAGCAGGACGCCTGCCAGGCCAGGTGATAAATATGTCTGGCCTGTGTGGGTGGTGGGTGGTCCCATGGACAGGATGAGGACAATGATGGTGTGTGTGAGAGAGTGAATGGTGATGTCTCTTGAACTGGCAGTGAGTGAGGGCTCTGTGGGTGTGAGATGGGTTTGTGAGTGTGTGAGTTGAGAGTGATGAGAAGAGTGACTTACCCTGGCGGAAGGGAGGTGACCATTCATCCTCTCATGGCACTGGGTGGCTGCCCTCTTCTGAAGGGCATTTGACACAGCCCACCACTGCCACCACCTCTCAAGCTGGATTGGAGATGCCTCTGCCCATCCTGTGGCCAGAGCAGGGGGTAGAGGACATCACGGTGAACCTTCAAGGTGTCCAAAAGGTGGTTGAGGGACACATCAGCAAACCGGGGTGGGCGGGGAGGCGGGGGTGCTGCAGTCTTTTTGCCTTTCGGGGCAGCTGTGGGCTGGAAGCCCTGGGAGGTGTGTACGTGGTTACACTCTCAATGTGGCGCCCAGCGTGGTGACAGTGTGGTGACAGCGTGGTGACACCGTGGTGAGCGAATGAGAGCCGTGGAAATTGCACATTTCCCGGGAATGCATAATTAATGTGGCGGGTTTGGGATGATACAGTGTGAGAAGCCACCATTGCTGCCGACGGGTAAAACATAATTTTCCCCGCCCGGTACTTGGTGCAAAACTGGGAGGATTCTGCCCTAGGAAGCAATGTGATCTGTAAGGAGGACTTGAAACTTCAAAAAGATATATACAGGTCGGTGGAGTGGGCAGACAAGTGGCAGATGAAATTTAATGCAGAGAAATGTGAAGTGATTAATTTTGGTAGGAAGGACATGGAGAGACAATGTAAAATAAAGGGCACAATTCTGAATGGGGTGCTGGAGCTGGGGAGCCTGGGTCTATATGTGTACATTGAAGGTGGCAGGGCAGGTGGGGAGTGCGGTTGATAAAGCAAACAGTATCCCGGGCTTCATTAATAGGGACATGGAGTAGAAAAGCAAGGAGGTTATGTTAAACTTGTATAAAAAACTGGTTAAGATCGGAATGCACTGCTTGAGTGTGTGTTGGAGGCAGACTCAATTATGGTTTTCAAGAGGTAGTTGAATAATTATCTGAAAAGGAAGAATGTGCAGGGATATGAGGAGAATGCAGGTGGGCGGCACTAAGTGCGTTGCTCATTCAGAGGGCAAGCACAGACATGACAGGCTGAATGACCCTCCTTCTATGCTGTAACCATTCTATGATTCAATGTACAGATAGGTGGCTACAAGAACAGGTCAGAGGCTGGGAATCCTGTAGCGAGTGACTCACCACCCGACTCCCCAAAGCCTGTCCACCATCTACAAGGCACAAGTCAGGAGTGTGATAGAATACTCCCCACTTACCTGGACGAGTGCAGCTCCCACAACACTCAAGAAGCTCGACACCATCCAAGACAAAGCAGACCCGCTTGATTGGCACCACATCCACAAACATTCACTCCCTCCACCATCGACGCACATCAGCAGCAGTGTGTACCATCTACAAGACACACTGCAGGAACTCACCAAGGCTCCTTCAACAGCGCCTTCCAAACCTGCAATCTCTACCATCTAAAAGGACAAGGGCAGCAGATACATGGGAGCATCACCACCTGTAAGTTCTCCTCCAAGACACTCACCATCCTGACTTGGAAATATATCGCCGTTCCTTCACTGTCACTGGGTCAAAATCCTGGAACTCCCTCCCTAACAGCACTGTGGGTGTACCTACACCAAAAGGGCTGCCAGGGTCAAGAAGGCAGCTCACCCCCACCTTCTCAAGGGCAACTAGGGGTGAGCAACAAATGCTGGCCTTACCAGCAATGCTCACATCCCATAAATGAATAATAAAACAATTGTGGTTGTAAGATTAGGAGGATCATGTTTGTAATGTGAAACTGTGTAAATAAATACTTCTAAAAGTTTATAAAGATTTGCAGCAGGTGTATCCTTCACCAGCTAGCTTTCTGAAAAATAACGCCTTGGCTGGTTTCCTCTTCTCTCTGACCAACAGGTCACTGAGGCAATTTTAGCCCCGATTATTGCTATTATGGTTGAGATCAGTTAATTCACCAGAATCAAAAACAAAATGCTGTGGATTCTGGAGATTGGAAATAGAAAAAAAATTGCTGGAAAAACTCAGGTGGTGGGGAGATTAAATTGCAAAGATGTAATGGAACAATTTAAGTTTGTTATGGACAAAGAAATAGACAAGTTGCAAAAAAATGTTTTGGATTGGGGGAGAGTGGATTTTAGTAAAATAAGGCAGGATCTGGCCAAGGGAGACTGGGAACAGCTACTTGTGGGGAAATCTACAGAGGAACAGTGGAGGGTGTTCAGAAAGGAAATGGGGGAGGGTACAGGCTCAACATGTTCCCTCTGGGGTGATAGGAAGGAGTAACAAGCCCAGAGAACCATGGATGACCAGAGATATTCAGGTTACAATGAGAAGGAAAAGAAAGGCTTTTAGCAGGTACAAGGGAAGCAAATCAGTGGAGGCATTAGTGGAGTACAGAAAGTGCAGGGTGGAGCTTAAGAAAACAATTAGGAGAGCAAAGAGGGGATATGAGAAAGCTCTGGCTGGTAAAAGCAGGGAAAATTCCAAGATATTCTATAAGTATATCCATGGGAAGAGGATAACCAGGGAAAGAGTAGGGCCCATTTGAGACCAAGGGGGCAATCTATGGGTGGAGCCAGAGGACATCGCGAGAGTGTTGAATGAATACTTCACATCCGTCTTCACCCAAGAGAATGAGGATGAAGGTATCGAACTTGGGGAGAGAGACTGCGAGGTTCTTGAGCAAATTGATACAGGGAGTGACAAGGTATTGGAGGTGTTGGCAGGCTTAAAAGTGGACAAATCTCCAGGTCCAGATGATTTGTGTCCCAGACTGCTGAGGGAGGCAAGGGAGGAGATCGCAGGGGCTCTGACCCAAATTTTTAATTCCTCTCTGGCCACAGGGGAGGTGCCAGAGGATTGGAGAACAGCTAATGTTGTAGAGATAAGCCAGGGAACTACAGGCCAGTGAGCCTCACATCAGTGGTAGGGAAACTATTGGTGAAAATTCTGAAGGAGAGAATCTGTCTCCACTTGGAGAGGCAAGGTTTGATCAGGGATAGTCAGCATGGCTTTGTCAGAGGGAGGTCATGCCTAACAAATTAGATTAAATTTTTTGAGGAGGTGACCAGGTGTGTAGATGAGGGTAGTGCAGTTTATATGGATTTCAGCAAAGCCTCTGACAAGGTCCCACATGGGAGACTTATAAAGAAGGCAAATGCACATGGGATACAGGGTAATTTGCTAAGGTGGATTCAAGTTGTAGGAGGCAGAGGGTGATGACAGAAGGATGCTTTAGTGACTGGAAGCCAGTGACCAGTGGCGTACCACAGGGATCTGTGCTCGGTCCCCTATTATTTGTCATTTATATAAACAACATAGATGACTATGTGGGGGATAGGATTAGTAAGTTTGTGGATGACACAAAGATTGGCCGGGTGGTTAACAGTGAGGTTGAGTGTCTTGGGCTACAGGAAGATATAGACGGGATGGTCGAATGGGCAGATAAGTGGCAGATGGAATTTAACCCCGAAAAGTGTGAGGTGATACACTTTGGAAGGAGTAATTTGACAAGGAAGTATTCAATGAACGGCATGACACTAGGAAGTTCTGAGGAACAAAGGGACCTTGGCGTGTGTGTCCATAGATCTCTGAAGGCGGTAGGCATGTTAGTGGGGTGGTGAAAAAGACATATGGGACACTTCCCTTTACCAATCGAGGCATAGATTACAAAAGTAGGGAGGTCATGTTGGAGTTGTATAGAACCTTGGTGAGGCCACAGCTGGAGTACTGTGTGCAGTTCTGGTCACCACATTATAGGAAGGATGTGATTGCACTGGAGGGGGTGCAGAGGAGATTCACCATGATGTTGCCTGGGACGAAGCATTTAAGTTATGAAGAGAGGTTGGATAGACTTGGGTTGTTTTCATTGGAGCAGAGATGACTGAGGGGCGACCTGATCGAGGTGTACAAGATTATGAGGGGCATGGACAGGGTGGATAGGGAGCAGCTGTTCCCCTTAGTTGAAGGGTCAGTCACAAGGGGACATAAGTTCAAGGTGAGGGGCAGGAGATTTCGGGGGGATGTGAGGAAAAACTTTTTTACCCAGAGGGTGGTGAGGGTCTGGAATGCACTGCCTGGGAGGGTGGTGGAAGTGAGTTGCCTCACATCCTTTAAAAAGTACCTGGATGAGCACTTGGCACGTCATAACATTCAAGGCTATGGGCCAAGTGCTGGTAAATGGGATTAGGTAGGTAGGTCAGGTGTTTCTTATGGGCCGAAGGGCCTCTTCTGCACTGATTCTGTGAAAAGGCAAAGGAAGTGGCAATGGGCCTAGTTATGCCTGTGTTTTTGTAGGGTGTGTAGGACATTCCTTGTTCCAGTTTTACTCAGTCCCTCTCCCTCAAGTCTTTTTCTGATACATTGATGATTGTAATGGTGCCACTTCTTGCCCTCTTTCAGAACTAGAAAATTCATCAATTTTGCTTCCAATTTCCACCCTTCTCTCACCTTCACATGGTCCATCTCTGACACTTCCCCTCCCTTCCTTGACTTCTCTGTGTATTTCTGGGGATAAACCTCAACCCACCCCCGCTTCCTGTAAGGACTCCATTCCATTCTCCCAGTTTCTCCATCTCTGTAACATCTGTTCTGATGAGGCCACCTTCCAAAGCAACACTCCGACATGTCTTCCTTTTTCCTCAACTGAGGATTGCCCCCACTGCCACCCCCAGCACCCCAACCGACTCATGCATTTCCGACTCAATTCCCATACTTCCGCCCTCACCCCTTTCCACCCCTCCCAGAACCTTCATGGGTTCCCCTTGTCCTCACTTTCCAACTGACCAGTCTCCGCATTCAAAGAATTATCCTCTGCCATTTCCGCCAACTCCAGCATGATGCCACCCACCAAACACATCTTCCCCTCTCCTGTCCTGTCAGCATTCCGTAGGGACTATTCCCCCGCCCCATTGAATTCGCTGCTCACAATGTGGTCTCCTCTACACTGGGGAGACCAAATGCAGACTGGGTGATCACTTTGCAGAATACCTTTGCTCAGTCCACAAGCATGACCCTGACCTTTGGTTGCTTGTCATTTCAATTCACCGCACCATTCTCATGCTCACATTTCTGTCCCTGACCTACTACGATGTTCTAGTGAAGCTCAACTCAAGTTGGAGGAAAAGCACTTTATCTTCCAATTAAGTACTTTACAGCCTCCTGGAATCAACATTGAGTTCAACAACATCAGACTGTGAACTCTGTCCTCCATTTAGTACTTCTCCCCCCCCAGTGCCAGTCTGTACCTTGTTCTCATGTTTTGTTTCAGACAGCGATGACCTTTATTCTACTATTAACACCTACTCTAGACCAATGCTTTGTTTCTTTACTGCTACCATTCCCACTCTCTTTGCCTTTTGCTCCATCTTTGTAATTTAATCTCCCCCATCCTTTAACCTGTCCCTGACCCTCCCTTTTTGTTCCACTCGACCCCCCCCCCCCCCCCCCCCCGTTACCTTTTCAACAGCATAAAACCCATCACATTGCTACCTCTCTCCTTTTCCAAAGAAGAGTCATACTGGACTCGAAATGTTAATTCTGTTTCTCTCTCCATCGATGCTGCCAGACCTGCTGAGTGTTTCCAGTATTTTCTATTTTCATTCCAGCTCCAGAGTCAAGCCTGGGATATTCTAGGTAGCAGATACAAGCCCTTCTCCATTTAGCATGGTTAAGATATTTAGATTGAGATAGTTGATGAGTTGAGTATAAAATGCTTGAAAGCTGAGTGGCCCCTGGGATTACCTCTAATGAACAGAATGAGTCACATTCTGCACTGAGCTGTTTGGAAACCATTAGCCCAGCACAGGAAGCTCAAACTGGCATTAATTAGAATGCTGAGTCACACAGGAAATGTATGGGCCATTGGGATTTAGAGGGTGGAATCGTACCGGACTTGTACTAAGTGCATTAGCGGGTGGGAAAAAGGATGTTTTACCCACTGGCCGCAATGACAGGTTTTTGTGCCTTATTGTCCTGTCTCATTAATCATGCGTTCCTCGGAAACGCGTCTTTTCGCTGGTGGGCAGCCACCGATTCACCCGTCATGCCATTGCCTCGCCACTTCCTCATGCCAGGCACCTTACTTAAAGTGCAGCCACACGCACACCCCTCAGTGCTTCCCGGCCAGGATTGCTGCACAGAAGGACATGGACCCAAAAGGCAAGAAGACTGCAGTCCCCCCGGTTCAATAATGCATCCTTGGGTTGCCTGCTGGACACTGTTAGAGCTGCTGCTATGTCCTCTACCCCAGCTCTGCCCACAGGAGGCCCATCAGTGTCATCACTCCGTCTTGGGAGGCAGTGGCAGTGGTGGTCAGTGCCAATGCTGCACAGAAGAGGTTGACCATCCAGTGCAGAAAGAGGATGAATGATCTCATCCATATCGCCAGGGTAAGGCAACCATCTCATCCTCTAAACCCACACACACACACACACCCATCACACACTCACACACCCATCACACACTCACACACCCATCACACACTCACACACCCATCACACACTCACACACCCATCACACACTCACACACCCATCACACACTCACACACCCATCACACACTCACACACCCATCACACACTCACACACCCATCACACACTCACACACCCATCACACACACACACACCCATCACACACTCACCCACCCATCACACACTCACACACCCATCACACACTCACACACCCATCACACACTCACACACCCATCACACACTCACACACCCATCACACACTCACTGGCATCTCACTCACTGCCAGCTCAAGGGACATCACCACTCACTCACTCACACACACCCTCACATCCCCATCTGGCCTCATCTCCTCTGGAGGCTGCCTCCTCAGCCCTCACCATCTTGAGGCCACTTGCACAGATCAACATGTGCCCCCCACACACACCCTGGGATACCCTCCTTCCCCAGTACAGCCCTCGCCCTGCAGCCTCTTCCCTTGTCTGAGGCCACTTCTCCCCCTTCCCCAAGCAAACCCCAGCCCTGCAGCCGGTGAAAAGCCCCCCCCTACCTTACAGCTGGTCTGGTAGGTAGAGACCTGCCCGTGAGCCCCCCTAACAGTGATGTGGTGCTGCCTGTGAATCCTGGGGCTGAGACCCCGAGTGCTGCCCGAAGCAGGATAGACAAACAAACCTGGAAGTCCCGAGTGAAGGGCAGCTCACCAGGTGCACGTCGGTTATGTACAGTTGTGAAACACGTTGGTGTGAAATCACACCGCCGTGCCCAGCTGATCAGACTTGGGACGATGATTCAGGTGAACTGGGTTTATAATGATATGCAGGTGTATTACAATGAAGTTCCTGACGTCTGGTGATGAGAAACATGGTCTGTCATTGAAGGGCAGAGCAGACGCTTGCAAACTGGTTTGACAACATCATTATGCTGATTTTTGGCCTCCTCACCATATTGTCTGCTCTTGCCACCAAATACGCCCACCGCCAATGTGCATGGAAAATTCTGCACAGAATATGAGAAAATAAAAGCTGCAGAACATTGATCTTCAGCCACGGGTCAATGCTGGGTGGGCGAGGGGTTATCCTGGGATCATTCTGGCCCAGTAATCTCTGAACTCAGCTCCTCCCTGAGACCTGGGTGGGCGCCAGCCCTGTGCGCTGTGATCCACATCCATGGGAACTATGAGAGATTGGGTTAAATCCCCCGGCAGCATTAACGGTAACAATTAACCTTAGCCCCCCAGTTAAGAAAAAGACATTGAGCCTGGGCTCCTGCTCCTGATCACTGACCAGTGGCCAGAGCTGGAGTATGAATGGGCTTTGGGTGAGGGGAATGTCAGGAATGGTGTTGGATGAGGTTTGGCATTGGATGGCAGTATGAGGATTGGCATTAATTGTAAAGTATCTTGCTGATGTTTGCAGTCCCCCTGCCACGTCCACCCCGTGATATCATCCAAAGACATAACAAGTTGAGTTTATATAGCACCTTTAACATAGTAAACCATCGCGAGTGGTTGACAAAAGCCAGCTCTGCCATTCCCTCCCTCAAACTGCAGGATACCAGTAGAATGCAACACAGTCTTTTGTTATGCAAACCTCTCTTTCTGGTAATATCATGTTGCTAGCTTTATAAGATACAGTATACTTTCTTTCCTCTTGGCTCTCAAAGTTTGCAATGTTACTTTCCATTGTGTGGCATCAGCTGGATCCTCATTACCAGCTGGAGTTGCTCAATCAGTCGTCCGCACTCCTCAGGCTCTGCTATTGAGAGAAGCTGAGCGACAGACACTCCGAAGGGAGAAATTCCTCTTTGAAATTGTCACAGGATACAAATCCTCAGAGTGGCTCGGAATCGAAACAAGGTGCACTGGATCTCTCAGGCAGTGATGATTTAAAATCACATTCAGGCTCATTTTGTTTTTTCTTAAATATGTTAAGGCTGCCCTAATTTTTTCTAAAAATAAGATGATGGACTGAAAGAGCCTTTTTAAGATGAAGGCCAATTTCCGTTATGATTAATGAAAATATTCTGACATTCAAAAATTTCCTTCCAGCTCCTTGTCTTTTCCATTCGGGCAGTGATTTCTGCTGTAATATGAAATAAAAACAGGACATGCTGGAAATACTCAGCAAGGCAGACTTTGATTAGGCACTTTTACAGCCTCCTGGACTCAACATCGAGTTTGACAATTTCAGACGGTAATCTCTGTCCTCATTTTGTTTCTTTTTACCTCGTAGGTTTTAGTTTCATTCTAGCTTTTCTCTTGTTTCTGCTTCTGGAGGCTGCTGTCCATCATTCTGCCATTTGCACTTCCTCTCGACACACTGACCTGTCCCATTGCCACTTTCTCTGGACCTTTGTTACCAACTCTTCTGTCTTTTATTCTCTCCTGTCTTCCACCCTATTACAGACCTTCCCTTTTGTTCTGTTTGCCACCCCTCCCCCTTTTCACTCGCTTAAAACTTGTTACATTTCTAACGTTCCCCAGTTCTGAAGCAAGGTTATTAACGTGAAACATCCCCACAGATGTTCCCTAACCTGCTGGGTATTTTCAGCATTTACTGTTTTTATTTCAGATTTCCAGCATCTGTAGGATTTTCTTTAAGTAATAGATTTCTCTTCTTTCTCTTCAAAATCTTTTGCTGGGTCACATGAGACTCTGGAGAGCAGGCCTATATACTGGAACTGAAGCAGCCATTCATCAGTTCAACCTTGAAGGAACAGTGACTCTTCCTGTAGATTTTACTCCTAGTCTTTCGAACAAACTTTGTTACCTTGCCTAGTGTTTGGACTTTTAATGTAATCACAACACCCTCCTTCCCTCTTCCATTACATAGAATCTCAGAAGGAGGCCATTCAGCCCATCTTGTTTTTGGAAGCTCTCTCTAAGAACAAATCAGCTAGCCCAACCCTTTCCCCAGCCCTTTCCTCGCAGTCCTGAGATACTTTTCTTTTCAGATAAAGATCCAGTTCCCTTTTGTACCCACGATTGAAAATGCCTGCATCACACTCTCAGGCAGTGCATTCCAGATCCTAAACACTCACTCGGTAAAAATACTTTTCCTCATGTCTCAATTTGTACTTTTCCCATTCACCTCATATTGGTGTCCTCTGGTTATTGACCCCTCTTTTTCATATTCGTTCCTGGGGTGCGGGCATCTCTGGCTGGGCCAGCATTTATTGCCCATCCCTAGTTGCCCTTGAGAAGGTGGTGGTGAGCTGTCTTCTTGAACCCCTGCAGTCCATGTGGTGTAGGTACACCCACAGTGCTGTTAGGAAGGGAGTTCCAGGATTTTGACCCAGCGACACTGAAGGAACGGCCGATATATTTCCAAGTCAGGATGCTGAGTGACTTGGAGGGGAACTTCCAGGTGGTGGTGTTCCCATATATCTGCAGCTCTTGTCCTTCTGTGCGGTAGCAGTCATGGGTTTGGATGTGTTGTTGAAGGAGCCTTGGTGAGTTTCTGCAGTGCATCTTGTAGCTGGGACACTCTGCTGCTACTGCGTCGGCGGTGGAGGGAGTGAATGTTGAAGGCGGTGGACGGGGTGTCAATCAAGCGAGCTGTTTTGTTCTAAATGGTGTTGAGCTTCTTGAGTGTTGTGGGAGCTGCACTCATCCAGGCAAGTGGGGAGTATTCCATCACACTCCTGACTTGTGCCTTGTAGATGGTGGACAGGATTTGGGGAGTTTAAGTTTGTTATGGACAAAGAAATGGAAATGTTGCAAAAAAATGAACGGCATGACACTAGGAACAAAGGGACCTTGGCGTGTGTGTCCATAGATCTCTGAAGGCAGAGGGGCATGTTAGTGGGGTGGTGAAAAAAGCAAATGGGACACTTGCCTTTATCAATTGAGGCATAGATTACAAAAGTAGGGAGATCATGTTGGACTTCCCTGTGTCATGCCGTTCATTGAATACTTCCTTGTCAAATTACTCCTTCCAAAGTGTATCACCTCACATTTTTCGGGGTTAAATTCCATCTGCCACTTATCTGCCCATCTGACCATCCCATCTATATCTTCCTGTAGCCCAAGACACTCAACCTCACTGTTTAGAACCTTGGTGAGGCCACAGCTGGAGCACTGTGTGCAGTTCTGGTCGCCACATTATAGGAAGGATGTGATTGCACTGGAGGGGGTGCAGAGGAGATTCACCAGGATGTTGTCTGGAATGAAACACTTAAGCTATGAAGAGAGGTTGGATAGACTTGGGTTGTTTTCGTTGGAGCAGAGAAGACTGATTGAGGTGTACAAGATTACGAGGGGCATGGACAGGGTGGATAGGGAGCAGCTGTTCCCCTTAGAACAAAGAACAAAGAACAAGGAAAAGTACAGCACAGGAACAGGCCCTTCGGCCCTCCAAGCCTGCGCCGATCATATTGCCCGTCAACTAAAACATTTTGCACTTCCTGGGTCCGTATCCCTCTATTCCCATCCTATTCATGTATTTGTCAAGCTGCCTCTTAAACACCATTATCGTACCTGCTTCCACCACCTCCTCTGGCAGCGAATTCCAGACACTCACTACCCTCTGTGTAAAAAACTTGCCCCGCACATCACCTTTATAGTTTTCTCCTTTCACCTTAAATCTATGTCCGCTAGTAATTGACTCTTCCATCCGGTTTTATTATTCCTTTAAACTTTGCAGCAGTTTGTTATAAATTAGTGGCTAGGTCATTTCAGAGGGCATTTCAGAGTCAACCACATTGCTGTGGGTCTGGAGTCACATGTAGGCCCAGACCAGGTAAGGACGACAGATTTCCTTCCCTAAAGGACATTAGTGACCCAGGTGGGTTTTTACAACAATCAACATGGTTTCGTGGTCAACATTAAATTAGCTTTTAATTCCAGATTTATTAACTGAATTTAAATTCTACCAGCTGGCGTGGTGGGATTTGAACCCATGTCCCAGAGTATTAGCTTTGGGCCTCTGCCAGTGTGAACAGTTTCTCCCTATTTACCCTGTCCAGACCCCTCATGATTTTGAATCCCTCTATCAAATTTCCTCTCAATTTTCTCTTCTGCAAGAACAACAGCCCCAATTCTCCAAACTATCTGTGTAGCTGAAGCCCTTCATCCATGGAACATACAAACGTACGAATTAGGAGCAGGAATAGGCCATGCACCCCTCGATCTGCTCTGCCATTCAATATGATCATGACTGATCTGATTGTGGCCTCAACTCCACATTCCACCTACCCCCCAATAACCTTTGACTCCCTTGTTAGTCAAGAATCTATCTACCTCTGCCTTACAAATATTCATTAACCCAGCCTCCACTGCTCTCTGGGGAAGAGAGTTCCAAAGATTTCTGACCCTCTGAGAGAAAAAATTGCTTCTCATCTCTGCCTTAAATGGGATACCACTTATTTTTAAACTGTGTCTCCTGATTGTAGTCTCTCCCACAAGGGGAAACATCCTCTCAGCATCCACCCTGTCAAGTCCCCACAGGATCTTATATGTTTCAATAAGATCACCTCTCAATCTTCTAAACTCCAATGGATACAGGCCCAGCCTGTCCAACCTTTCCTCATAACAACCTCCCATCCCAGGTATCAGTTGAGTGAATTTTCTCTGAACCGCTTCTTGCGCATTAATATCCTTTCTTAAATAAGGAGACTAAAACTGTACACAGTATTCCAGATGTGGTCTCACCAACACCCTGTACAGCTGTAGCAAAACATCCCTACTTTTATATTCCATTCCCCTTGGAATAAAAAGCAACATTCCATTTACCTTCCCAATCATTTGCTGCATCTGCAAACCAACCTATTGTGATTCATGTACCAGATCCCTCTGTACCACAGAGTTCTGCAATCTCTCTCCATTTAAATAATTTGCTGTTTTTCTATTCTTCCTGCCAAAGTGGGCAAGTTCACATTTTCCCACATTATACTCCATCTGCCAAATTTTTACCCACTCACTTAACCTGTCTATGGCCCTTTGCAGACTCCTTATGTCCTCTTCACAACTTACTTTCTGACCTATCTTTATGTCATCAGCAGATTTACCAACCATACATTCAGTCCCTCCAAAGTCATTGGGCAGAATCGTCCGTGCCAACTGGTGTCTGGCGTACTTGGTGACCTGAGTGGACAATATGGTGAGAAGGCCAAAACTCAGTTTTGCGTAATTGTGAAACCAGTTTGCGATCATCCGGTCAGCCCCATCGATGGCAGGTCGTGTTTCCCACCATCGGACGTTGGGAACCTCATTGTAATAAATCTACATATCTTTATAAGGCCAGTCTGTTGGAATCATCTCCTCCTGCTGGATCGTCCACTCACATCGGTGTGATTGCACCCCGACATGTTTCACAATAGCACATAAAAGGTGTGCACTTGGTGGGCTGCACTTTGAGGGGAACTCGGAGGTGAGTGCACAGTAACATTTTGCATCGATTACCCGGCTCACCTGTTGAACAACAAGGCTGAAGTGCGTTGGAGGCGTGGGGGCAAGGGCTGCCCTGGGGTTGAGGCAACTTGGGGGTGGGGGCAAGGGCTGCCCTGCGGTTGAGGCAACTTGGGGGTTGGGGCAAGGGCTGCCCTGCGGTTGAGGCAACTTGGGGGTGGGGGCAAGGGCTGCCCTGTGGTAGAGGCGACTTGGGAGTGGGGGCAAGGGCTGCCCTGTGGTTGAGGTGACTCGGGGGTGGGGGCAAGGGCTGCCCTGTGGTTGAGGCAACTCGGGGGTGGGGGAAAGGGCTGCCCTGTGGTAGAGGTGACTTGGGGTGGGGGCAAGGGCTGCCCTGTGGTTGAGGTGACTCGGGGGTGGGGGCAAGGGCTGCCCTGTGGTTGAGGCAACTCGGGGGTGGGGGCAAGGGCTGCCCTGTGGTAGAGGTGACTTGGGGTGGGGGCAAGGGCTGCCCTGTGGTTGAGGTGACTCGGGGGTGGGGGCAAGGGCTGCCCTGTGGTAGAGGCGACTTGGGGGTGGGGGCAAGGGCTACCCTGTGGTTGAGGCAACTTTGGGGTGGGGGCAAGGGCTGCCCTGTGGTTGAGGTGACTTGGGGGTGGGGGCAAGGGCTGCCCTGTGGTTGAAGGTAGTGCACAATCATGTGCAGGATGGGGGGAGAGAAGCAGCCACACAATAGGAAAACCTTGTATAAAGTGACCATTGCTCTGCAGCTGAGACAGTTCAGACATGGTGTTGTGGTATCTTTGACAAACGAATCACAGGAGGCTCAGGTACAGGTCACGATCATTTATTTGAGCAGTTACAATGACAGAACCACCTTGAAGCAGCTTGAGGTAGCACTCTGCTAAATTACAAGTACTCAGCATATTTATACATTACTAGTCACGCATGAGGTCATCGCTTGAATTCCAATCACCAGCCTATAGGTTTACATTAAACAGATATCTCTGGTTCCAGGTACATACATCCCCTTTCACCCAGGCAGAGCCTTCTCCCCCTATTGAAGCTTGGACCATCTCTCCTTCCCTTATCTGCTGAAGAGCACACTTAATCTGTCTTATTTCATCCTCCATCCCCACTCGGTCTGGCTCCCAAGGTCTTTCTGGTGCTGCAGACACTAAGGGTGTGCAAAGTTCATCTAGTAATTGTTACTTGATGGCAATGGCTGTCTGGAGATTCTAAGTAAATTCCTTTTAATAAATAAAAACAAAAAGCTAAAAACTACTGCGGATGCTGGAAATCCAAAACAAAAACAGAATTACCTGGAAAAACTCAGCAGGTCTGGCAGCATCGGCGGAGAAGAAATCAGTTAACGTTTCGGGTTTTCATGACCCTTCGGCAGAACTGAGTATGACCTGTGGTAGAGGCGACTTGGGGGTGGGGACAAGCACCTACTCAGTTCTGCCGAAGGGTCATGAAGACCCGAAACGTTAACTGATTTCTTCTCCACCGATGCTGCCAGACCTGCTGAGTTTTTCCAGGTAATTCTGTTTTTCCTTTTAATAAATTCTTACTGTGTTCTCCCTAACATGCAGCCACATTGGCAGACGTGGAGTCCGGCCTCCAGCTTACCTGCTCACTCAAGCAACACAGAGGCATGAAAGTGCCACCACATGCCCCAGAGCTTTTCACCTCTTGGGCACAGACTGCAAACTCATGAGCATTTTAGTGGACTGTGGAACAGATGGACGGTTACACACGTTGTACAATCTCCTTGCTAAAGCTGGTCATGGAGCAGTCACTGCTGGAGGCGCGCACAGCCTCTTGTGGTTTAGACCAGTCTCACCCATGGTTCAAGCTAACAGGGCAGTATTGCAGTGTGGGTTAGGAGAATGTCTGTGCCTGAGCTGAGAGCACAGCCTGCAGTCCAATGGGCAAAGCTGCCGCCAATCGGTCAGGTGGAGTGGGGCGGAGGTGGGTGGGGTTTCGGGCAGCCATGCAGGACACTAAACTCTGGCCATCCAAGTGGTGGCCAGCACTCTCCGGGATGTGTTAAGGGGCCTTCAGACTTAACCAAGAGAGGTTTTTAGTATCCCCATGCTAACCCACTCGTCTCTCTCTTTCATCCTGCAGGAGGAGTACATCAGGAGCATGGAGCCTGGTGACCTAGCTGTATGCCTCGTGCTGTACAGAGAGCGGAGATGACAGAGAAGAGAGAGATGGAGGCACCTGGCTGCGCAGAGGGAGGAGCAGCAGGGAGAAGGGGCGCCTGGGACATCCATACATGCTGCTGAAGAGCCACAGCAAGCCATCACTGGTCGGCCTCCAGCTAGACCCAGGGTCTATAGATGGCGCCTGATATTCCTGCAGGTGACCGAGAACCAGTGTCGCTGAAGACTGCACACGTCCAGGGAACTGGCCGGTCACATCTGCCAGCTGCTGCAGGACTTGGCACCTCAAGGGTGTGGAGGGCACCCACTATCAGTGGCTGTGAAAGTGACCACAGCGTTCAATTTTCACATCAGTGGCTCCTTTCAGGGCTCCACAGGTGACCTCTGTGAGATATCACAAACCTCCACCCACAAATTCATCAAGGAGGTCACAGATGCCATTTTTGTGAGGGCAATAACTTTGTGCATTTCGTCCGGGACCAAGAGAGCCAGGATGCAAGAGTGACTGAATTTAGTCAGATCTCGGGGTTTCCCACAGGTGCAGGGTGCGATCAGCTGCACTCATGTGGGGCTCAGATCTCCATCGCTACAGGGGGTCAACGATGTCAACCACAAGGGCTTCCACTCACTGAATGTTCAGCTGGTGAGTGACCACCACAAACACATCCTGCAGGTCTGTGCACAGTTCCCATGGAGTGTCCATGACGCCTACATTCTCAGTTGGTCACAGATCCCTGAAGTCTTCCAGGGTCCACAGAGGTTGCAGGGTTGGCTCCTCAGGGACAAGGGCTACCCACAGAGGCTGTGGCTGATGACACCCGTGTGGCGGCCTCAGACTGCAGCAGAGCGACGCTATAATGAGGTTCATGCTGCAACTCGCTACTTGGTGGAGCAGACCATCGGGATGCTGAAGATGAGGTTCCGGTATCTGGACCGGTCTGGTGGAGCCCTGCAATACAGTCCACAGAGGGTGTCACACATCATCGTCGTCTGCTGCGCCCTTTATAACCTGGCTCTGCAACGGGGAGAGGAGCTGACTGAGGAGGAGATGGAGGAGCTGGAGGTCTCTTCTGATGAGGAGGACGTCAGTGGTGATGAGGGTGAGGAGGTCTTCGAAGGCGATGATGATGGTGTAGAGGCCCTCGCACTGGCCAGACGAGATGGGCGTGCTCAGGACGCCCTCATAGCTGCCAGATTCATGGAGGATGATGATGGCATGCAGTGAGGAGACCCCATAGATCCTCACATTGCATCTGTGAATCTTTGGCTCCAGCCTGGCTTATGGCAGTGCACATGCCCTCTGTGAGAATCTCCTGTCATGGAGATGCAGTGGAGGCCCTAACAGTCACTCGATTACAGGAGGATGATGACAACATGCAGTGAGGACACTCCAAAGATCTTCACATAGCCTCTGAGAGTGTTTGACTCCTGTCTGGCTGAGGGCAGCTCACTTGTGCTCTGTGATCAGGGTCATATCGTGGAGACACAGCCAGGAAACTTTAAAAGCATCTGATCCTTTGTCTGCCTTCAGCACCTGACCCCCTTCAGGAACACAGCGTCACTGGTCACAGATGCTGGTGTGATGGGGACCAGTCCCACCTTAAAGGTGCTGAGAGCACACAGAGAGAATGAGGGAACTCTGTGACGCCTGCCCACTACATTCTGGCAGCAATGACCAGCACTGTCGAGGTGCAGGTATCAGTAATGTGTCCAGGGAGTGTGAGGCTGGGCCATCACTGTGGTCTGAAGGCTGCACAGACACAGGGAAGAGGCCCTGGACTGAGACACCTGCCCTTTATCTTGTGCAGAAAGGTTTCACATCCGAGTGACACGAACACTGCTCATCAGAACAAGGAGCCATAGGCAGAGAGATGATCTTGGGAGTTTATTTACAAGTATGTACAAATGATTAACACCCATACCCAGGCTGTGCAACTACATCTTCTTAACCTTCCTAACTCCTAGAGGAGAGTGTGAGAGGAGGACCCTGGGACAGGTAGTCAGCAGCGCCTAGAGGAGAGTGAGAGAGGAGGGCCCTGGGACAGGTAGTCAGCAGCGCCTAGAGGAGAGTGAGAGAGGAGGGCCCTGGGACAGGCAGTCAGCAGCACCTAGAGGAGAGAGTGAGAGGAGGACCCTGGGACAGGCAGTCAGCAGCACCTAGAGGAGAGAGTGTGAGAGGAGGACCCTGGGACAGGCAGTCAGCAGCGCCTAGAGGAGAGTGAGAGAGGAGGACCCTGGGACAGGCAGTCAGCAGCACCTAGAGGAGAGAGTGAGAGGAGGACCCTGGGACAGGCAGTCAGCAGCACCTAGAGGAGAGAGTGAGAGAGGAGGGCCCTGGGACGGGCAGTCAGCAGCACCTAGAGGAGAGTGTGAGAGGAGGACCCTGGGACAGGCAGTCAGCAGCACCTAGAGGAGAGTGTGAGAGGAGGACCCTGGGACAGGCAGTCAGCAGCACCTAGAGGAGAGTGTGAGAGGAGGACCCTGGGACAGGCAGTCAGCAGCACCTAGAGGAGAGTGTGAGAGGAGGACCCTGGGACAGGCAGTCAGCAGCACCTAGAGGAGAGTGTGAGAGGAGGACCCTGGGACAGGCAGTCAGCAGCACCTAGAGGAGAGAGCGAGAGGAGGGCATGTTTCTACCTGTCAGCACCGAAGTGTGACGTCAAAGGAAAACAGGTAGGTGATTGGTGGGTGTCGCTTCTGTGTCTCTTATGATTGGCCAAGTGGTTTAAATGAGGAGACGTTATTACAGCTGAACAGTACAGTTGAGAAATTGACTTTTTAAATATTTAACTTCCAAATTAATTAATTAAATAGAATAGAGATGGCTGGGCAGGTGATGTGTTGCAGCTGTAGAATGTGGGCTCTGGTGGACGCCAGTGTGATCCACAGTGAACACATCTGCAGCAAGCATTGGCTGCTTGAGGAACTTTGGCTCAGAGTTGATGAGCTGGAGTCAGAGCTGTGGACACTGCGACACATCAGGGAGGGGGAGAGTTCCCTGGACACTGTTTCAGGAGACAGTCACATCCCTTAGATTAATTACATCAAATTTGGACTGTGGCCAGGGACAGGAGGGTGTGACTGTGAGGTGAGGCAGGTATGGGGATCCAAAATTTAGCTTTGGAGGAGCCTCAGCCAGTGCCCTTGTCCAATAGGTACGAGGTTCTTGCTCCCAGTGTGGACAAGGGCACAGACTGCAGGGAGAATGAGCGAACTGACCACAGCACCGTGGTACAGAGCACCATTCAAGAGGGGGGAGAAAAGAGAAATGTAGTAGTAATAGGGGATAGCCAGTTGGGGAATAGATACTGTTCTCTGCAGCAAAGACAGAGAGTCCCAAAGGCTGTGTTGTTTACCTGTATTGCCAAGATTAAGGACGTCTCTTCTGGGCTGGAGAGGAACTTGGAGTGGGAGGGGAAGGATCCAGCTGTTGTGGTCCACGTAGGTACCTATGACACAGGTAGGACTAGGAAAGAGGTTCTGCTGAGGGACTACGAGCAGCTCCATAGAACCATAGAACAATAGAAAAGTTACAGCACAGAAGGAGGCCATTTGGCCCATCTTGCCCATGCCAGCCCGAGGACACCCAGGTGCCCTTTCTAATCCCACCTTCCTGCACCCGGCCCATAGCCCTGCAGCTTACAGCACTTAAGGTGCAGATCCAGGTACTTTTTAAAGGAGTTTAGAGTTTCTGCCTCTACCACCAACTTGGGCAGCGAATTCCAGACACCCACTACCCTCTGTGTAAAAAAATTCTTCCTCAGGCCCCCCTACACCTTCTGCCACTTATCTTGAATCTATGTCCCCTGGTTCTAGAATTCTCCACCAAGGGAAACAATTTTATCCTGTCCACTCTATCTATTCCCCTCATAACTTTGTACACC
Source organism: Cetorhinus maximus (assembly GCF_964194155.1). Lineage (NCBI taxonomy): Eukaryota > Metazoa > Chordata > Chondrichthyes > Lamniformes > Cetorhinidae > Cetorhinus > Cetorhinus maximus. The sequence goes on along the minus strand of NC_135884.1, from coordinate 307,152 downwards.
TCAATCAAGTCACCTCTCAGCCTTCTTTGTTCTAAGGAAAATAACCCCAACCTATCCAATCTCTCCTCATTGCTACACTTTTCTAACCCTGGCAACATTCTTGTAAACCTCCTCTGCACTCTCTCCAGAGCTATTACGTCCTTCCTGTAATGTGGTGACCAGAACTGCACACAATACTCCAGTTGTGGCCTCACCAGTGTTTTATACAATTCCAACATTATATCCTTACTTTTATATTCTATACCTCTGCCAATGAAGGAGAGCATTCCATATGCCTTCTTTACAACCTTGTCTACTTGAACTGCTGCCTTCAGGGACCTGTGTACTTATACACCAAGATCTCTCACTTCATCTACCCCTCTTAGTATATTCCCATTTATTGTGTAATTCCTGTAACTGTTTGACCTCCCTAAATGTATGACCTCACACTTCTGTATGTTAAAATCCACCCCCTAACCCATCTGTATTGTTTTAGAGATTATGGCTATCCTCTACACTATCCACTACTCAGCCAATCTTTGTGTCATCTGCAAATTTCCCAATCGTGCCCCCCACGTTCATGTCCAAATCGTTAATATATAACACAAACAGCAAGGGTCCCAACACCGAGCCCTGTGGAACACCACTTGAGACAACTTTCCATTCACAAGGGCATCCATCGATTATTACCCTTTGTTTCCTGTTTCCTGTTTAGCTCAGGACTAAATTAAAAAGCAGAACCACAAAGATAATAATCTCCAGATTTCTACCTGAGTCACATGCAAATTGGCATAGGGTAAATAAGATTAGAGAGGTAAATGTGTGGCTCAAAGATTGGTGTGGGAGAAATGGGTTCTGATTCATGGGGCACTGGCACCAGTACTAGGGAAGAGAGCTATTCCGTTGGGATGGGCTTCATCTGAACCATGCTGGGACCAGTGTCCTGGCGAATCATATAACTAGGGCTGTAGACAGGACTTCAAACTAATTAGTGGCGGGGAAGGGTTCAATTGAAGGGAAGTTTGAAAAATCAGAAAGAAACGAGAGAGCAGAGGTGCAGGGTAGTGAAGAGGTGAACGATAATCAAAGTGCCACAGGAAGGTGCAGAAAATATAAGCAGAGGAGTGCAGCAGAAATTAAAACCAGAATGCGTAATAATGATAAAAAGTTAAAGCTTAAGGCTCTTTATCTGAATGCATGCAACATTTGTAACAAGATAGATGAGTTGATGGCACAAATAGAAATAAATGAATATGACTTGATAGCTATTACAGAGACATGGTTGCAGGGTGGCCAAGGCTGGGAACTCAATATTCAAGGGTATTCGATATTCCGGAAAATAGGCAAAAAGGAAAAGGAGGTGGGGTAGCTTTGTTAATAAAGGAAGGTATCAGTGCGGTGGTGAGTAGTGATATGGGTGAATAGATCGTGATGTGGAATCGGTTTGGGTGGAAATAAGGAATAGCAAGGAGAAGAAGTCATGGATGAGAGTTGTCTATAGGCCCCTGAAGAGTTGCCTCAATGTAGGACAAAGCATAAATCAGGAAATTATGGAGGTGTATAAGAAGAGCGCTACAATAGTCATGGGTGATTTTAATCTGCATATTGACTGGACAAATCAGATTGACAGGGGTAAAATGGAAGACGAATTTATAGAGTGCATCAGGGATTGTTTCTTTGAGTGATACATTGCAGAACCTACCCGGGAACAGGCTATTTTAGATCTAGTAATGTGTGATGAGATGGGATTAGTAAGAGATATCATAGTTAAGGATCCTCTAGGAGGTAGCGATCACAACATGGTAGAATTTCAAATTTAGTTTGAGGGCGAGCAACACGGGTCTCAAACCAGCGTCCTCAACTTAAATAAGGGCAATTACAGAGGTATGAAGAAAGAGTTGTCTAAAGCAGGCTGGGAAATAGACTAAGGGGAAGGTCAGTGGATGAGCAGTGACAGATATTTAAGCAGATTTTTCATAACGCTCAGGAAAAATTTATCCCGGTCAAAAAGAAGGACTCGATGAGAAGGATGAACCACCCATGGTTAACGAAGGTGACTAAGGAGAGCATCCAATCAAAAACTAAGACATACAAGGCGGCAAAAACTAGTGGTAGGCCAGAGGATTGGGAATTTTTAAAGAACCAGCAGCGGATGACTAAAAAGCTAGTAAAGTGGAAGAAAATTGATTATGAAAATAAATTGGAAAGAAATAGGGCGGATTTAAACTAAATTGGAGGGGGATGGGATCCTGAAAAGTAGTTCAGAGGGGAGAGAAACTGAGATGGGATTAGAAGTTAAAACACTAGTGAGTGAGTCTGGAAGGCAGAGGAAACATAGGCTAAATAAGAAAGAGTGAATGGAATATATTTTAATGTAAGGAGCCTGAGGAATAAGACAGATGAGCTGAGGGCACAGATAAGCATGTGAGAGTATTATATCATAGCGATGACCGAGACTTGGCTAAAAGAAGGGCAGGATTGGCAGTTCAACATTCCTGGTTATAGGACATTCAGACGAGATAGAGAGGGGGATAGAAGAGAAGGGGGGTGTCACAATATTGATCAAGGAATCAATTATAGCAGTGAGGAGGGATGGTATCTTGGAAGGATCATCAAATGAGGCCATATGGGTAGAAGTAAAAAACACACAAGGGGTAAACACGCTGTTGGGTGTGTACTATAGGCTCCCAAACAGTCAGGGAGAGATAGAGGATCAAATATATAATCAAATTTCAGAGAAGTGTAAGAATGATAGGGGAGTAATAGTAGGAAATTTTAACTACCCAAATATTAACTGGGATAGTTTTAGTGTGCAAGGTAGGGAGGGAGCAAAATTCTTAAGTTGCATCCAGGTGAACTTTTCTGGCAAGTACATAGAAAGCCCAACAAGGGAGGGGACAGTTCTAGATCTAATATTCGGAAATTAATCCAGGCAGGTGGAAGGCATATCAATATGGGAGCATTTTGGAGATAGTGACCATAACTCAGTTGTTAGGATGGTTACAGAAAAGGTTAAGGTTGGGCCAGGAATAAAAGTTCTAAACTGGGGAAAGGCTAATTTTACTAAGATGAGATATGATTTGGCCCAAGTGGACTGGGAGCAGCTACTTGCAGATAAAACTGTGTCAGAGCAGTGGGAGGCATTCAAGGAGGAAATAGCGAGAGCACAAGGCAAATATGTTCCCGTAAAGACAAAGGGGGGACCAAATCTGGAGAAACCTGGATATCAAGGAACATAAATGTTAGGACTAAGAAAAAAAGAGAAGCTTATGGCAGATACCGAGGGCTCAATACACCAGAGTCCTTAGAGGAGTATAAAAAGTGCGGAGGGAACTTTAAAAGGAAATTAGGAAAGCTAAGTGAGTGTATGAGAAAGCAGTGGTGGGTAGAATAAAGGAAAACCCAAAGGGATTTTTAAAATATATAAACAGCAAGAGAAAAACTAGGGAAAGAGTAGGATCAATTAGGGAGTATGGAGGTAATCTGTGTGTGGACCCGGAAGACGTGGGTGTAGTCCTCAATGAGTACTTTGCATCGGTCTCCACAATGGAAAAGGACAATGCAGGTATAGACACCAGGGTGGAGGACTGTGAAATATTAGAGGAAATTAACAGAGAGAGAGAGAGGAGGTACTAGCGGGTTTAGCGGCCTTAAAAGTGGATAAATCCTCAGGCCCGGATGAGACGTAACCCAAGCTGTTGAGGGAGGCAAGGGAAGAGATATCAGGGGCCCTGGCAGTAATTTTCAAATACGCTCTGGCCACAGGTGAGGTGCCAGGGGACTGGAGGATGCTAACATTGTCCCATTATTAAAAAAGGGAGGAAGGAATAGACCAGGAAATTACAGGCCAGTCAGTCTAACCTCAGCAGTGGGGAAGTTACTACAAAGAATTTTGAGGGGCAGAATATATCTGCATTTGGAGAGACACGGATTAATCAGGGATAGTCAGGATGGATTTGTTAAGGGAAAGTCATGTTTGGCAAATTTGATTGAATTTTTTGAGGAGGTAATTAGGAGTGTTGATGAGGGTAATGCATTTGATGTGGTCTACATGGATTTTAGCAAGGCTTTTGATAAGGTGCCTCATGGCAAACTGGTCAAGAAAGTAAGAGCCCATGGGATCCAAGGCAAAGTGACACGTTGGATCCAAAATTGGCTGAGAGGCAGGAAGCAGAGGGTGATAGTAGAGGGATGTTTCTGTGACTGGAAGTCTGTTTCCAGTGGGGTTCCACAGGGCTCAGTGCTGGGGCCCTTGCTGTTTGTGGTGTATATAAATGATTTGGACTTAAATGTAGGGGGTATGATCAAGAAGTTTGCAGATGACACAAAAATTGGTAGAGTGGTAAATAGTGAGGAAGATAGCCATAAACTGCAGGAGGATATCAATGGGCTGGTCAGACGGGTAGAGCAGTGGCAAATGCAACTGAACCCGGAAAAGTGTGAGGTAATGCACTTGGGGAGGGCTAACAAGGCAAAGGATTACACTATGAATGGTAGGACCCTGGAACATGCTGAAGATCAGATGGACCTTGACATGCATTGGCACAGATCCCTGAAGGTAGCAGGGCAGGTAGATAAGGTGGTTAAGAAGGCATATGGGATACTTGCCTGTATTAGCCAAGACTTAGAATACAAGGGCAGGGAGGATATGCTGGAACTGTATAAAATGCTGGTTAGGCCACAACTGGAGTACCGTGTGCAGTTCTGGTCACCACACTATAGGAAGGATGTGATTGCACTGGAGAGGGTGCAGAGGAGATTTACCAGGATGCTGCCTGGGCTGGAGGGTCTGAGCTATGAGGAAAGATTGGATAGGCTGGGGTTGTTTTCCTTGGAGCAGTGAAGGTTGAGAGGGGACCTGATAGAGGTGTATAAGATTATGAGGGACATCGATAGGGTGGATAGGAAGGCACATTTTCCATTAGTAGAGGGGTCAATCACCAGGGGGCATAAATTTAGGGTAAGAGGTAGGAGGCTAAGAGGAGATTTGAGGAGAAATATTTTCACCCAGAGGGTACTGGGAGTCTGGGACTCACTGCCTGAAAGGGTGGTTGAGTCAGAAACTCTCATAACATTTAAAAAGTATTTAGATATTCACTTGCTTTGCCATAGCCTCCAGGGCTATGAGCCAAGCGCTGGAAAATGGGATTAGTGTAGTCAGGTCTTTGTGGGCCGGTGTGCAAACAATGGACTGAATGACCTCCTTCTGTACTGTAAACGTCTATGTGTCTATGAGTCTATAAATATAAAAACGAACAGCAAGAGCTTCTGCGGGAATATAAAAAGAAAGAGAATGGCTAAAGTGAGTGTCGGACCCTTGGGGATGCGACTGGAGAATTGATATAGAGGAACAGGGAAATGGCAGATAATTTAATCCAATATCGATCTTCATGGTGGAGGGCACTTTAATCATCCCAACGATATCAGATAAACAAGGAGCTAATGAGAGGAATGATCTTGTAACTGTCTCTATCACGAGGGACAAAGTACTTGACAAACTAATGGGATTAAAGGCAGACAAGTCACCAGGACCTGATGACCTGCATCAAGGGTTTTAAAGGAAGTGGCTGCAGAGATAGTGGAGGCATTGGTCAAAATATTCCAGAACTCATTGGATTCCGGGAGGGTCCCAGCAGATTGGAAAACCGCTAATGTGACATTCCTGTTCAAGAAGGGAGGGAGACAAAAAGCAGGAAACCATAGGCCAGTTAGACTAACATCTGTCATTGGGAAAATGCTACAGTCCGTTATTAAGGAAGAAATAGCAGGACATTTAGAAAAGCTTAACGTAATCAAACAGAGTCAACATGGTTTTGTGAAAGGGAAATCATGTTTGACAAACTTGCTAGCGTTCTTTGAGGATATAACAAGCAGAGTTGATGAAGAGGAACCAGTAGATAAAGTGTATTTGGATTTCCAGAAGGCATTCGATAAGGTGCCACACAAAAGTTTATTGCACAAGATAGGAGCTCAACGGTATTGGGGGTAATGTATTGGCATGGATTGAGGATTGGTTAACACGCAGAAGACAGAGTCGGGATAATGGGTCTTTTTCAGGTTGGAAAGACGTAACTAGTGGAGTGCCACAAGGATTAATCCTAGGGCCTCAATTATTTACTATCTATATTAATGACTTGGAGGAGGGGGCAGAATGTAATGTATCTAAATTTGCTGACGATACAAAAATAGGTGGGAGGGCATGTTGTGATGAGGACATGTTGTGATGAGGACATGCTGTGATGAGGACATGTTGTGATGAGGACATAAGGAATCTGCAAGGGGATAGAGACAGGTTGAGTGAGTGGGCAAAAATTTGGCAGATGGAGTTTAATGTAGGAAAGTTTGAGGTCATGCACTTTGGTAGGAAAAATCAAAAGGCAGTCTATTATTTAAATGGAGAGAGACTCCAAAAAAGTGCAGCACAGAGGGATCTGGGTGTTCTTGTGCATGAAACACAAAAAGTTAGCATGTAGGTGCAGCAAGTAATTAAGAAGGGAAATGGAATTTTGGCCTGTATTGCTAGGGGGTTGGAGTTTAAAAATAGGGAAGTCTTGTTACAACTGTACAGGGTGTTGGTGAGGCTGCATCTGGAGTACTGTGTACAGTTTTGGTCCCTGTATTTAAGAAAGGATATATTGGCGTTGGAGGCAGTTCAAAAGAGATTCACTAGGCTGGTTCCTGGGATGAAGGGGTTGACTTATCAAAAACGGCTAAACAGGTTAGGCCTTTATTCATTAGAGTTTAGAAGAAGGAAGGGTGATCTTATTGAAACGTATAAGATTCTGAGGAGGCTTGACAGGGTAGATGTTGAGAAGATGTTTTCACTAGTTGGGGAATCTCGAACTGGGGGACATAGTTACAGAATAAGGGGACAATCATTTAAAACTGAGATGCAAAGGAATTTCTTCTCTCAGAGGGTAGTGATGTCTGGAATTCTCTACCCCGGAGAGTTGTGGAGGCTAGATCACTGAACGTATTTAAAGAGGAGGTAGATAGATTTTAAATATCGGGGAGTTGAGGGCTATGAGGAGCTGGCACGATAAAGGAGTTGAGGCCTGGGGCAGATCAGCCATGATCTTATTGAATGGTGGGGCAGGCTTGAGGGGCCGAATGGTCTGCTCCTGCTCCTATTTCTTATGTTCTTATATCCGGGTCAGCACTGCGAGGGTTTATAGTTAATGTACCTGGGATGGTATTGTGAGGGTTAACAGTGACTGTGTCCGAGACAGCACTGAGAGGGTTAACAGTAACTGTGTCCAGGACAGTATTAAGAGGGTTAACAGTGACTGTGTCTGAGACAGCACTGAGAGGGTTAACAGTAACTGTGTCCAGGACAGTATTAAGAGGGTTAACAGTGACTGTCTCCGGGACAGCACTGAGGGAGTTAACAGCGACTGTATCTGGGACATTTTTGAGAATGTTAACAGCGGCTGTGTCCAGGACAGTAGTGAGAGGGTTAAGTGTGACTATGTCTGGGACGGCACTGAGAAGGTTAACTGTGACTGAGCCCGGGACCGAAATGAGGGAGTTAACAGTGACTGTGTCCGGGACAGTATTGAGAGGGTTAAAAGTGACTGTGTCCAGGACAGCACTGAAAGGGTTAACAGTGACTGTATCTGGGTCAGTATTGATAGAGTTAACAGTGATTGTATCTGGGACAGTAGTGAGCGAGTTAACAGTGATTGTATCTGGGCCAGTACTGATAGAGTTAACAGTGATTGTATCTGGGACAGTAGTGAGAGAGTTAACAGTGACTGTATCTGGGACAGTAGTGAGAGGGTTAACAGTGACTGTATCTGGGACAGTAGTGAGAGAGTTAACAGTGACTGTATCTGGGACAGTATTGATAGAGTTAACAGTGACTGTATCTGGGACAGTAGTGAGAGAGTTAACAGTGACTGTATCTGGGTCAGTATTGATAGAGTTAACAGTGACTGTATCTGGGTCAGTATTGATAGAGTTAACAGTGACTGTATCTGGGACAGTAGTGAGAGAGTTAACAGTGACTGTATCTGGGTCAGTATTGATAGAGTTAACAGTGACTGTATCTGGGACAGTAGTGAGAGAGTTAACAGTGACTGTATCTGGGTCAGTATTGATAGAGTTAACAGTGACTGTATCTGGGACAGTATTGATAGAGTTAACCGTGACTGTATCTGGGTCAGTATTGATAGAGTTAACAGTGATTGTATCTGGGACAGTAGTGAGAGAGTTAACAGTGACTGTATCTGGGTCAGTATTGATAGAGTTAACAGTGACTGTATCTGGGACAGTATTGATAGAGTTAACAGTGACTGTATCTGGGTCAGTATTGATAGAGTTAACAATGACTGTATCTGGGACAGTATTGATAGAGTTAACCGTGACTGTATCTGGGTCAGTATTGATAGAGTTAACAGTGATTGTATCTGGGTCAGTATTGATAGAGTTAACAGTGACTGTATCTGGGTCAGTATTGATAGAGTTAACAGTGACTGTATCTGGGACAGTATTGATAGAGTTAACAGTGACTGTATCTGGGTCAGTATTGATAGAGTTAACAGTGATTGTATCTGGGTCAGTATTGATGGAGTTAACAGTGATTGTATCTGGGACAGTAGTGAGAGAGTTAACAGTGAGTATATCTGGGACGGCACTGAGAGGGTTAACCTTGACTGCATCTGGGACCGAACCGAGAGGGTTAACAGTGTGTCCAGCTCAGCACTGAGAGGGTTAACACTGATTGTATCCAGGACAGCACTGAGAGGGCTAACAGCAGCTGTATCTGGGTCGGTATTGATAGGGTTAACAGTGACTGTGTCTGGGACAGTATTGAGAGGGTTAAAAGTGACTGTGTCCAGGACAGCACTGAGAGGGCTAACAGCAGCTGTATCTGGGTCAGTATTGATAGGGTTAACAGTGACTGTGTCTGGGACAGAATTGAGTGGATTAACCCTGTCAATACTGTCCAGGATACAGTCACTGTTAACCCTCAGAAGTGCTGTCCCAGATACAGTTACAGTTAACCCTCTCAGTGCTGGCTCGGATACAGTCACTATTAACCCTCGCAGTGCTGTCCCAGATATAGTCACTCTTAACTCAGTGCAGTCCCGGACACAGTCACTGTTAACAGTGACTATGCCTGGGACAGCACTGAAGGGGTTAACAATGGCTGTACCTGGGACAGTATTATTGAGAGGTCTAACAGTAATTATGCCTGGGACAGTATTGAGAAGGTTAACAGTAATTATGCCTGGGACAGTATTGAGAGGGTTAACAGTGACTACGTCTGGGACAGTATTGAGAGGGTTAACAGTGACTACGTCTGGGACAGTATTGAGAGGGTTAACAGTGACTACGTCTGGGACAGTATTGAGAGGGTTAACAGTGACTACGTCTGGGACAGTATTGAGAGGGTTAACAGTGACTACGTCTGGGACAGTATTGAGAGGGTTAACAGTGACTACGTCTGGGACAGTATTGAGAGGGTTAACAGTGACTGTAACTGGGACAGTATTGAGAGGGTTAACAGTGACTGTAACTGGGACAGTATTGAGAGGGTTAACAGTGACTGTAACTGGGACAGTATTGAGAGGATTAACAGTGACTATATTTGGGATAGCACTGAGAGGGTTAACAGTGACTGTAACTGGGACAGCACTGAGAGGGTTAACAGTGACTGTAACTGGGACAGCACTGAGAGGGTTAACAGTGACTGTAACCGGGACAGTATTGAGAGGATTAACAGTGGCTATATTTGGGATAGCACTGAGAGGGTTAACAGTGACTGTAACTGGGGCAGTATTGAGAGGGTTAACAGTGACTGTAACTGGGACAGTATTGAGAGGGTTAACAGTGACTGTAACTGGGACAGTATTGAGAGGGTTAACAGTGACTGTAACTGGGACAGCACTGAGAGGGTTAACAGTGACTACATTCGGAACAACACTGAGTGAGATTTTTTTCTCTTTATTTTTTCATGGGTTGTGCACAAGGCAGTTTTTGCTGTGCAACCCCAATTGCCTTGAACTGAGTGGTTTGCCACACTATTTCAGAGGGCTTTTAAGAGCTAACGACATTGCTATGGGTCTGGAGTCACATGCAGGCCAGACCAGCTAAGGATGGCAGATTTCCTTCCCTAAAGGACGTAAGTGAACCAAATGAGTTTTTACGACAGTGGGCAATTGTTCCATGGTCACCATTACTGAGATTAGCTTTGCAATTGAAGCTGATGAATCATGTTGAACATGACTTGGAGGAAGCACTGAGGGTGGCAAGGGTGCAGAATGTACTTTGGGTGGGGGAGTTCAATGTCCATCATCAAGAGTGGCTCGGTAGCACCACCACTGACCGAGCTGGCTGAGTCCTAAAGGACATAGCTGCTAGACTGGGTCTGCGGCAGGTGGTGAGGGAAGCAACAAAAGATAAAAACATACTTTACCTCATACTCACCAACCTGCCTGCCACAGATACATCTGTCCATGACAGTATCGGTAGGAGTGACCGTTGCGGAGACGAAGTCCCGCCTTCACATTGAGGATATCCTCCATCGTGTTGTGTGGCACTACCACCGTGCTAAATGGGATAGATTTCGAACAGATCTAGCAACTCAAGACTGGGCATCCATGAGGCGCTGTGGGCCATCAGCAGCAGCAGAATTGCACTCGAACACAATCTGTAACCTCATGGCCCGGCATATCCCCCACTCTACCATTACCATCAAGCCAGGGGATCAACCCTGGTTCAATGAAGAGTGCAGGAGGGCATGCCAGGAGCAGCACCAGGCTTACCTAAAAATGAGGTGTCAACCTGGTGAAGCTATAACACAGGACTACTTACAAACAGCTTAAGCAGCAAGTGATAGACAGAGCTAAGCGATCACACAACCAATGGATCGGATCTAAGCTCTGCAGTCCTGCCACATCCAGTTGTGAATGGTGATGGACAATTGAACAACTCACTAGAGGAGGAGGCTCCACAAATATCCCCATCCTCAATGATGGGGGAGCCCAGCACATCAGTGCAAAAGATAAGGCTGAAGCATTCGCAACAATCTTCAGCCAGAAGTGCAAAGTGGATGATCCATCTTGGCCTCCTCCGGAGGTCCCCAGCATCACAGATACTGCTTTGGGCTGCAGTAGAGTGCTTAAGTCAGACTTTGGTGACTGAGGGAGTTTGGTGAGGAGGGAATGAGGTGATCCTTTCATTACCGTGAGTACGGGTCAGGTAAGTATTTACTACCTTTATCGCTTATAGTTTTTAAGGTTTATTTTGTGGTTCTTCTTCTGTAAGGGTTATGTTCTGTAACAACGAGGAGCAGGGAAGAAGGGCCTGAGAGTAATTGATATTATTTGATATCTCCCAAAAGGTTTAATTTAATTTAAAGGGGTAAGTCATGGCAGGAGAGCTCAAAGCCGTGGCCTACTCCTCCTGCTCTATGTGGGAAGCCGGGAACATTTCCAGTGCCCGGGGCCAGCATATGTGCAGGAAGTGTCTCCAGCTGCAGCTCCTGGAAGCCCAGGATTTGGAGCTGGAGCAGCGGCTGGGGAGCATCTGCAAGGCGGAGAGTATCATGGATAGCACGTATAGAGAGGTGGTCACACCACAGGCTAAGAGTCCACAGGCAGGAAGGGAATGGGTGACCAACAGACAGAGCAAGAGGACTAGGCAGACACTGCAGGAATCTCCTGTGGCTATTCCCCTGCAAAACAGATATACCGCTTTGGATACTGTTGAGGGGAATGGCCGCTCAGGGGAAAGTAGCAACAGCCACATTCGTTGCCCCACGGTTGGCTCTGCTGCACAGGGGAGGAGTAAAAAGTGTGGGAATGCAATAGTTATCGGGGATTCAATTGTAAGGGGAATAGATCGGCGTTTCTGTGGCTGTAAATGAGACTCCAGTATGGTGTGTTGCCTCCCTGGTGCTAGGGTCAAGGATGTCTCAGAGCAGCTAGAGGACATTCTGAAGGGAGAGGGTGAACAGCCAGTGGTTGTGGTGCATATTGGTACATACGACATAGGTAAAAAAAGGGATGAGGTCCTAAAAGCAGAATATAAGGAGTTAGGAAGTAAGTTGAAAAGTAGGACCTCAAAGGTAGTGATCTCAGTGCCACGTGCTAGTCAGAGTAGAAATAGCAGGATATATTGGATGAATACGTGGCTGAAGAGATGGTGAGAAGGGGAGGGTTTCAGATTCCTGGGACATTGGGACCGGTTCTGGGGGAGGTGGGACCAGTATAACCTGAACAGGTTACACCTGGGCAGGACCGGGACTGATGTCCTAGGGGGAATATTTGCTAGAGTGGTTGGGGAGGGTTTAAACTAAAATGGCAGGGGGATGGGAACCGAGGCAAGGAGTCAGAGGAGGGGGAATCAAGGATGAGAACAAAAGACAGAAAGGGGAATAAGAAAAGTGATAGTCAGAGAAATCAAGAGCAAGAATCACACAGGGCCTCAGTAAAAAATAGTGGGACCGGGACAAGTAATGTTAAAAGACAAGCCTTAAGGCTTTGTGCCTTAACGCGAGGAGCATTCGCAATAAAGTGGATGAATTAACCGCACAAATAGATGTAAACAGGTATGATATAGTCTGGGTTACGGAGACATGGCTGCAGGGTGACCAGGGATGGGAACTGAACATTCAAGGGTATTCAGTATTTAGGAATGACAGACAAAAAGGAAAAGGCGGTGGAGTTGCATTGCTGGTTAAAGAGGAAATTAACACAATAGTGAGGAAAGATATTAGCTCCGACGACGTGGAATCTGTATGGGTAGAGCTGAGAAACTCAAAGGGGCAAAAAAACATTAGTGGGGGTTGTATATAGACCCTCAAATGGTAGCAGTGATGTTGGGAATGCATTAAACAGGAAAGTAGAGACGCATGTAATAAAGGAACATCTGTAATTATGGGTGACTTTAATCTGCATATAGATTGGGCAAATCAAATTAGTAACAATACCGTAGAGGAGGAATTCCTGGAGTGTATGCAGGATGTTTTTCTGGACCAATACGTTGAGGAACCAACTAGAGAAGAGGCTGTCCTAGACTGGGTATTGTGTAATGAGAAATAATTGGCAATCTAGTTGTGCGAGGCCCCTTGGGGATGAGTGACCATAATATGGTAGAATTCTTCGTCAAGAAGGAAAGTGATGTAGTTGATTTTGAGACTAGGGTCCTGAATCTTAATAAAGGAAACTGTGATGGTATGAGGCGCGAGTTGGCTATGATGGGTTGGGAAACGTTACTTAAAGGGATGACGGTGGATAGGCAATGGCAACATTCAAAGGGCGCATGGGTGAACTGCAACAATTGTTTATTCCTGCCTGGCACAAAACTAAAACAGGAAAGGTGGCAAAACCATGGCTTACAAGGGAAATTAGAGATAGTATTAGATGCAAGGAAGGGGTATACAAATTGGCCAGAAAAAACAACAGACCTGAGGATTGGGAGCAGTTTAGAATTCAGCAAAGGAGGACCAAGGGATTGATTAAGAAGGGGAAAATAGAGTACGAGAGTAAGGGAACATAAAAACTGGCTGTAAAAGTTTCTATAGGTATGTGAAGAGAAAAAGATTGGTGAAGACAAATGTAGGTCCCTTACAGTCTGAAACAGGGGAATTTATAATGGGGAACAAAGAAATGGCTGACCAACTAAATACATACTTTGGTTTTGTATTCACAAAGGAGGACACAAGTAACATACCAGTACTGTTAGAGAACACAGAGTTTGGTGAGAGGGAGGAACTGAAAGAAATCAATATTAGTAGGGAAATGGTGTTGGGGAAATTGATGGGATTGAAGGCCGATAAATCCCCAGGGCCTGATAATCTACAACAAAAACAGAAATACCTGGAAAAACTCAGCAGGTCTGGCAGCATCGGCGGAGAAGAACAAAGTTGACGTTTCGAGTCCTCATGACCCTTCAACAGAACTAAGTAAAAATAGGAGAGGGGTGAAATATAAACTGGTTTAAGGTGGGGGGCTGGGGGGAGAAGTGGGGGCCCACTTCTCCCCCCACCCCCGCTACCCCCCCCCAACCTTAAACCAGTTTATATTTCACCCCTCTCCTATTTTTACTTAGTTCTGTTGAAGGGTCATGAGGACTCGAAACGTCAACTTTGTTCTTCTCCGCTGATGCTGCCAGACCTGCTGAGTTTTTCCAGGTATTTCTATTTATGTTTTGGATTTCCAGCATCCGCAGTTTTTTGTTTTTATCCCTGACAATCTACACCCCAGAGTACTTAAGGAAGTGGCCCTAGAGATAATGGATGCATTGGTGGTCATCTTCCAAGATTCTATAGACTCTGGAACAGTTCCTACAGATTGGAGGGTAGTTAATGTAACCCCACTATTTAAAAAGGGAGGTAGAGAGAAAACAGGGAATTATAGACCAGTCAGTCTGATGTTGGTAGTGGGGAAAATTCTAGAGTCCATTATAAAAGATTTAATAGCTGAGCACGTGGATAACAGTGTCAGAATCGGACAGAGTCAGCAAGGATTTATGAAAGGGAAATCATGCTTGACAAATCTATTGGAATTTTTCGAGGATGTAACTAGTAGAGTTGATGAGGGGGAGCCAGTGGGTGTGGTTTATTTGGATGTTCAGAAGGCTTTCGACCAAGTCCCACATAAAAGATTAGCGTGTAAAATTAAAGCACATGGGATTGGGGGTAGTGTATTGAGATGGATAGAAAACTGGTTGGCAGACAGGAAACAAAGAGTAGGAATAAAGGGGTCTTTTTCCGAATGGCAGGCAGTGACTAGTGGGGTACCGCAGGGATCGGTGCTGGGACACCAGTTATTCACAATATATATTAATGATTTAGATGAGGGAACTAAATGTAATATCTCCAAATTTGCAAATAACACAAAGCTGGGTGGGAGGGTGAGCTGTGAGGAGAATGCAGAGATACTTCAATGTGATTTGGACAAGCTGAGTGAGTGGGCAAATGCATGGCAGATACAGTATAATGTGGATAAATGTGAGGTTATCCACTTTGATAGCAAAAACAGGAAGGCAGATTATTATCTGAATGGCTATAAATTGAGAGAGGGGAATGTACAACGAGACCTGGGTGTCCTCATACACCAGTCGCTGAAGGTAAGCATGCAGGTACAGCAGGCGGTAAAGAAGGCAAATGGTATGTTGGCCGTCATAGCCAGAGGATTCGAGTACAGGAACAGGAATGTCTTGCTGCAATTGTACAGGGCCTTGGTGAGACCACACCTGGAATATTGTGTGCAGTTTTGGTCTCCTTATCTGAGGAAGGATGTTCTTGCTATAGAGGGAGTGCAGCGAAGGTTTACCAGACTGATTCCTGGGATGGCGGGACTGACATATGAGGAGAAATTGAGTCGGTTAGGATTATATTCGCTGGAGTTCAGAAGAATGGGGGGGGATCTCATAGAAACCTAAAAATTCTAACAGGACTAGACAGGGTAAATGCAGGAAGGATGTTCCTGATGGTGGGGGAGTCCAGAACCTGGGGTCACAGTCTGAAGATACGGGGTAGACCATTTAGGACTGAGATGAGGAGAAATTTCTTCACCCAGAGATTGGTGAGCCTGTGGAATTCGTTACCACAGAAAGTAGTTGAGGCCAAAACATTGTATTATTTTCAAGAAGGAGTTAGATATAGCTCTTGGGGCGAAAGGGATCAAAGGATATGGGGAGAAAGCAGGAGCAGGCTATTGAGTTGGATGATCATAATGAATGGCACAGCAGGCTCGAAGGGCCGAATGGCCTACTCCTGCTCCTATTTTCTATGCTTCCATGTTTCAATTCGATTCACTCCATGTGATGTTAAGAAATGGCTGAAGGCGCTGGATACTGCAAAGGCTATGGGCCCTGGCAATATTCCAGCGATAGCACTGAAGACTTGTGCTCCACAACTTGCCGAGCCCCTAGCCAAGCTGTTCCAGTACAGCCACAACACTGGCATCTACCTGGCTATGTGGAAAATTGCCCAGGCATGTTCTGTACACAAAAAGCAGGACAAATCCAACCCGGCCAATTACCACCCCATCAGTCTACTCTCCAACATCAGTAAAGTAATGGGAGGGATCATCAACGGTGTTATCAAGCGGTACATGCTTAGCAATAACCTGCTCACTGATGCCCAGTTTGGGTTCCTTCAGAGCCACTCAGCTCCTGACCTCATTACAACCTTGGTTCAAACATGGACAGAAGAGCTGAACTCCTGAGGTGAGGTGAGAGTGACTACCCTTGGCATCAAGGCAGCATTTGACAGAGTGTAGCATCAAGGGGCCCGAGCAAAACTAGAGTCAATGGGAATCAGGGGGAAAACACCCCACTGGTTGGAGTTGTACCTAGCACAAAAGAAGATGGTTGTAGTTATTGGAGGTCAGTCATCTCAGTTCCAGGACATCACTGCAGGAGTTCCTCAGGTTAGAGTCCTCGGCACAACCATCTTCAGCTGCTTCATCAATGACCTTCCTTCCATCATAAGGTCAGAAGTGGGGATGTTCGGTGATGATTGCACAATGTTCAGCATCATTCGCGACTCCTCAGATACTGAAGCAGTCCATATCCAAATGCAGCAAGACCTGGACAATATCCAGGCTTGGGCTGACAAGTGGCAAGTAACATTCATGCCACACAAGTGTCAGGCAATGACCATCTCCAACAAGAGAGAATCCAACCATCGCCCCTTGATGTTCAATGGCATTACCATCACTGAATCCTCCAATATCTACATCCTGGGGGTTACCATTGATCAGAAACTGAACTGGATTAGGCATATAAATCCTATGGCTACAAGAGCAGGTCAGAGGCTAGGAATTGTGTAATGAGTAACCCACCTCCTGTCTACCCCAAGGCCTGTCCACCATCTACAAGGCACAAGTCAGGAGTGTGATGGAATACTCCCCACTTCCCTGAATGAATGCAGCTCCCACGACACTCGAGAAGCTTGACACCATCCAGGACAAAGCAGCCCATTTAATTGGCACCATATCCGCAAACATTCAGTCCCTCACCACCAACGCACAGTAGCAGCAGTCATACCATCTACAAGATACACTGCAGGGATTCACCAAGGTTTCTTCCACAGCACCTTCCAAACCCACAACCACTACCACCTAGAAGGACAAGGGCAGCAGAAAGATGGGAACATCACCACCTGGAAGTTACCCTCCAAGTCACTCACCATCCTAACTTGGAAATATATCGGCCATTCCTTCACTGTCGCTGGGTCAAAATCCTGGAACTCCCTCCCTAACAGCACTGTGGGTGTACCTGCACCACATGGACTGCAGTGGTTCAAGAAGGCAGCTCACCACCACCTTCTCAAGGGCAATTAGGGATGGGCAATAAATGCTGGCCCAGCCAGCAATGCGCACATCCCATGAATGAATTTAAAAAAAGATGATTAATTGAATTTGAATTCCACCAACTGCCTTGGTGGGATTTGAACACTTCTCTCTAAACATTAGCCTGGGTGTCTGGATTACTCATCCAGTGACGTTAAAAGCATCTGTATTGGGGACAGAACTGATAGGGTTAACAGTGGCTGTGTCTGGCACAGCCCATATGCGATCTGTCATTTCACTAAGCAATTGACTGTGACCCAGTTTATTTGTGTGAGAGGAATGCAGCTGGAGAACATCACAAAAGGAGAGGCTTCAATCCTGCCCAAATCAGCACATTAGAAGGAGATCTGGGAGAAGCCTTGTGGAGTAAGTGGAGGAGAGAGACTTTCATTATCAGATGCGATGTTAAACTCAGATCCTGCAGAAATATCCAGTGGGTCAGACAGGCTACAGCTGGTGAAGAACACATGGTGCTTTGTGAACTAGCACATAGGAACCTTGCCAACATTTCCTCAATCATCCCATCAATGTGATTGAAAGCAAAATACTGCGGATGCTGGAAATCTGAAATAAAAACAGAAAATGCTGGAAAAACTCAGCAGGTCTGGCAGCATCTGTGGAGAGAGAAACAGAGATAACGTTTCGAGTCCGTATTCTTCAGAGCTGAAGAGAAGTAGAAATGTGATGGACTTTATACTGTTTAAGAGGGGGTGGAGCAGGTGGAGCAAAATAGAAGGTCAGGGATAGGTTAAGGAGGGATTGACAAAGATATCATGGATACAAGACAAAGGGATTGTTAATGGTAGTGGTAAAGACTCAAGAAGGTGCTGATAGTGGCATAAAGGTAAGATAGCAGAATGTTAATAGCAGAACAGGGATCACCGCTCTGTGAAAACACAACAGATAAAAGCGACAGATAGCTCTGGGGGGTGGGGGTGGGGGTGGGGAGGGGTGGCTGGGGAAAAAGGAAAAAAATTAATAAAAATTAAAATTAAAAATTGGATTTAAAAAAGGAGGTAAAATTATCAAAGTGATTATTCATCACATTGTTGTTTCTAGAGTTTTACTAAAACACATAGAAATACATATAAGTAACAAAACAGATCTCGGCCGTTAGGCCCAACCAGTCTGTGTTGGAGTTTACCTTCCAGAAGAACACACAGCTCTAATCACATTTACTGTCCTGTTTCCATATCCCTTCAACCCCTTTTCCTTTCCCACCTCTCCAATTCAGCAGCAGAAGAATTGTGAATGGGAAAAGACTGAGGTCGATTGAGTTCTCTTTCTACCAGCCTGGCAATCACGAGCTAGAACGATATGGTAATTGAATTATTGACTAATCACTGCAAACAGTCTCATCAATTAGTCTTGAACAGGCCCAGACATGAGAGACTGGATTTTCCTGCAGGTTTTGGGACCCTAGTGTTGGAAACAAATGGAGGTCCCAAGCCCACATTTCCTAGCAGCAAGACCGTCAACATAATCTTCTGCAGGTTTGGATATGGCCATTACTGTGTGCTTTCATCCATGTGGGCATGTCATTGGGGCACAGAACCTGCATTCCCAATGGCTTCCCTATTCCTGGCCTGCTGCAGAGAAGCTGCCTCCAATGACCCAAGCAGTCTCCGCATTCAGTGGGGGGCCATTCTGCCGGCGGGAGCGATCTAACATCATTGCAGAATTGGCCCTAACTGGGTCCTTAACCAGCCTAATTGGTTGCCCACCTTCTTGGAATGGGCAACCAATCTTCTTACCAGCCCAACCCTGGTAAAGCTCCCCGGTGGCGAGAATGCATCAAAAGTTATCCCAACGCGACTCCTTTGCACCCATTCCCATTTCCTGAAGACCAGGAAAATCCAGCTGGAGGTGAGGAAAGCCCCCAGTGGTGGAGAACTTTGGGAACCACGGGTCCAAAGTCACCTGTTTCTTCCCAGGATACTCCACTCACCACACATCATGTCTCCAATTACTCAGACTGACTGCCAAAACTTTACTTTCTGAAAGAAGTATCTCTAATTTGCCTTTGAATAAATCGATACAAGTTGCTCCCACCACCTCCCTGGGGAGCCTGTTCCAATGACTGGACCCTTCTCTCGTTTTACATTCCAACTTCAAAATAAATTAATTAGCTTTAAAGTGCTTTGGGATGTCTTGAGGCAATGAAGTGCATAAATGCAAGTCTTTCTTTCTTTTAAGTGAAATAATTATTTCACAGATCTAATTGTGAATGTTGACAAAATTACTGTCTGATGCACTAACTCTGGAAGTGAATTCCACACATGCACTGCTCTAATAGCGATAATGGATTGAAACATATGCCCTACTCAACACAAAACGTTCTTAGCCTATTACCTTAGTCACTTCACCGCCTCACCACAAAATAACTGATGTTTGATGCACAAGAGTAACTGCACTTTGAAATGAGGTATTGTACATCAAACATTTTAACATTTCAAACAAATGATACCAAGGAACCAACTAGGGACAAGTTATTTTAGATCAAGATCTAGATTTAGATCTAGTATTGCGCAATGAGACAGGGTTAATTAGTAATATTATTGCAAGGGGAGGGGTGATCACCGGAATTTCATATTCATTTAGAGAGTGATGTGGTCAAGTCCAAAACTAGGGGTCTTAAATTGAAACATGAGGGGTGAATTTGCCATTGCTTATCTACCAGCATATCTTTTAATCTAATTTCTCATTTCATGTCAGCCAATTTGGTAGTACAGAACTTGAGTATTGCTGAAAAAAAGAAACATATCAAAGCTTTTCATCTTGCAGTCATCAGAACACTTTGCAGGAATACCAATACAAGGAGGAAACAACAATTTATACTGCATGTGAAGAGAGTGCTGATTGATTGGCAAGTGGACTTTGAGTGGTAGAGGCATTGCCTGTGCTTGCAAAACTCCAAACACAGGCCAGAATCTTTGGGTCAGCGTGCAGGGGTGGTCTCCGCTCACCGACGTGTAAAATGATGCACAGTGATGTTGGGCGTGTGTCCCGATGTCACCGCGCGTCATTCCGATTTTCAATTCGGTGGGTGTGCACCGGAGTCAGCAGCGTGCCCACTGAACTGTCAAAGGCCTATTAAGGCCATTTAAAAACTAATTAAAATACTCAACAGAGCTGCCTGTCCAACCTTAAGGTTGTTGGGCAGGTGAAGAGCCCAGGCAGCCTTTGCATTTTTCATGAAACCTCATTCACGGACGCGATGAGGTTTCATGAAGGGTTTATAAATTGAATAAAATTTTTTATTAAAGTTCATTGACATGTCCCAGCTTATGTGACACTGTCGTATGAGGGGACATGTCTTAACACTTTTTTTGTTCTTTATTAAAATTTTTGATAATCAAACTAATCTTCCTGTGGCAGCTCTGTGCCTCAGGGAGATTTCTGAGCTCTTTCGTGCGCTGGCCCCGACTCAGCCTCCTCCCCCCGCCCGCACAGGGAGCGCTCAGCACTTCTGGGCGCACGTCACGCTGGGCGGGCCTTAATTGGCCCACCTACATAAAATGACGGCGCGCAGCCAATCGTGGGCAGCGATCGGCCATGTGCCCGCCTGCACCTGCTCCCACTCAGCCTCCCCGACAGGGAGAAAATTCTCCCCACAGTGTCCAACATTAGATGTGATCCCGCGATTGGACAACATTAGCTAAATATTCCTCAGTGTGCTAAAAATTACACTGACAACCAATTTAAGATTGTCAGCCGGGATCAGTGTGGCGTATTTGCCTGTACTGAAAGCTACATTAAGCTACATTAATACACATATATTAATATGCAGACAGAAAGGACATGGAGACACATTGTGCCTGTTTCAGCTAAACAAAATAAGTGACAGTCATTCGCTGACTCATTCCTCAGGGCAATGCCTTGACCAATCTGGGTCAAACTGCCTGGTTTAAATTTCAAACAATGCTCAGCAGTTAACTGTCAGTCACCATCACTGGTGCATTCTCCATGGCAACACACCTACCAATCAGACTCGACTTATTGTAATTAGACAGGATAAAGGATAGAAAATAAGATAAAAAGGGGATAAAACAATGAGTAAATTAATAAAGATGAAAATAAATAAAAATAAACATAAGTGGATAAAAATAAAAAAGAATTTTGAAAAAAGGGATTTAAAAAGGGGTGATAGAGGGATAGAGGAAAGAGTTCATGGTCTGAAGCTGTTGAACTCAATGTTGAGTCCGGAAGGCTGTAAAGTGCCTAGTCGGAAGATGAGGTGCTGTTCCTCCAGTTTGTGTTGAGCTTCACTGGAACATTGCAGCAGGCCAAGGACAGACATGTGGGCATGAGAGCAGGGTGGAGTGTTAAAATGGCAAGCGACAGGAAGGTCTGGGTCATGCTGCATACAGACCGAAGGTGTTCTGCAAAGCAGTCACCCAGTCTGCGTTATGTCTCTCCAATGTCGAGGAGACCACATTGGGAGCAGTGACTGCAGGAGACCAAATTGAGGGAGGTGCAAGTGAAATGCTGCTTCACCTGAAAGAAGTGTTTGGACCCTTGGACAGTGAGGAGGGAGGAGGTAAAGGGGCAGGTGTTGCACATTCTGCATTTGCATGGGAAGGTGCCATGGAAAGGGGATGAGGTATTAGGGGTGATGGAGGAGTGGAACAGGGTGTCCCAGAGGGAATGGTCCCTATGGAATGTGGTGGGTAGGGGGTGGTGAGGGGAAGATGTGTTTGGTGGTGGCATCATGCTGGAGTTGGCGGAAATGGCGGAGGATGATCCTTTGAAAGTGGAGGCTGGTGGGGTGATAAGTGAGGACAAGGGGGACCCTATCATGGTTCTGGGAGGGAGGGGAAGGTGTGAGGGCGGAGGCACGGGAGATGGGCCGGACCTGGTTGAGGGTCCTGTCAACCACCATGGGTGGGAAACCTCGGTTAAGGAAGAAGGAAGACATGTCAGAAGTGCCGTTTTGGAAAGTTGCATCTTTGGAACAGATGCGACGGAAACGAAGGAACTGAGAGAATGGGATGGAGTCCTTACAGGAAGTAGGGTGTTAGGTAGCTGTGGGAGTCGGTGGGCTTGTGAATTTTGGTGGACAGTCTATCACCAGAAATTGAGGCAGAGGTGTCAAGGAATGGAAGGGAAGGGAAGTGTCGGAGATGGCCTTCCTCCCTCTTACACCTACCTCCTCAGTTGCTGTATTCTCCCGGTTACACCCTCTTCCTCCCATACTCACCCCAGCCCTCCCAACCTCACCCCCCAACACCATTGTTTCCCCCTCTCAACCTCACATGACCCCCTTGGTACACCTTCCTCTCCCACTCAGAGCTGGAGCTTCCTCACCGCCCCCTCGATGATCATTTGTAGCAGCCTATGGCCTATTTGTAGCAGCTTATGGCCTATTTGTAGCAGCCTATGGCCAAGACAGTGATGTTCCGAAGCAGACCCCAGACATCAACAGTGACCTCCCAAGTTCCATGAGCTGCTCCACAGCAGAGCCGTGTCTATCAGAATTCACTCAGCATGCGATGGACATGCTCCTCCGGTAGCTGTAGGGCTCCAGCATCTTCTGCTCCTTGGATGTCTGCGATGTGAGCAAGGCCCTAACGGTAAGTCCCGACTTCTACACGTCATGCTTGTCAAGGCGTGTTTTGGGCCGGCATGCATTCCTGCCGACATGAGCATTAAATTTGATGTGGGTGGATGATTCCGGCGAGCAATGAAGAGTGCAGGAGGGCATGCCAGGAGCAGCACCAGGCATACCTAAAAATGAGGTGTCAACCTGGTGAAGTTATAACACAGGACTACTTGCATACCAAACAGCATAAGCAGCAAGTGATAGACAGAGCTAAGCGATCCCACAACCAATGGATCAGATCTAAGCTCTGCAGTCCTGCTACATCCAGTCGTGAATGGTGGTGGACAATTAAACAACTCACTGGAGGAGGAGGTTCCACAAATATCCACATTCTCAATGATGGAGGAGCCTAGCACATCAGTGCAAAAGATAAGGCTGAAACATTCGCAACAATTTTCAGACAGAAGTGCCGAGTGGATGATCCATCTCAGCCTCCTCCAGAGGTCCCAGCATCACTGATGCCAGTCTTCAGACAATTTGATTCGCTCCACCTAATATCAAGAAATAACTGAAGGTACTGGATACTGCAAAGGCTGTGGGCCCTGACAATATTCCAGCAATAGCACTGAAGACTTGTGTTCCAGAACTTGCCACGCCCCTAGCCAAGCTGTTCCAGTACAGCTACAACACTGGCATCTACCCAGCTATGTGAAAATTAGCCAAGTATATTCTGTACACAAAAAGCAGGACAAATCCAACCTGGCCAATTACCGCCCCATCAGTCTACTCTCCATCATCAGTAAAGTAATGGAAGGGGTCATCAACAGTGTTAACAAGAGGCACTTGCTTAGCAATAACCTGCTCACTGACACCCAGTTTGGGTTCTGCCAGGGCCACTCAGCTCCTGACCTCATTACAGTCTTGGTTCAAACATGGACAAAAGAGCTGAACTCCTGAGGTGAGGTGAGAGTGACTGCCCTTGACATCAAGGCAGCATTTGACCGAGTGTGGCATCAAGGAGCCCTAGCAAAACTGGAGTCAATGGGAATCGGGGAAAACTCTCCGCTGTTTGGAGTCATACCTAGCACAAAGGAAGATGGTTGTGGTTGTTGGAGGTCAGTCATCTCAGCTCCAGGACATCACTGCAGGAGTTCCTCAGGGTACTGTCCTCGGCCCAACCATCTTCAGCTGCCTCATCAATGACTTCCTTCCATCATAAGGTCAGAAGTGGGGATGTTCGCTGATGATTGCACAATGTTCAGCACCATTCGCGACTCCTTAGACACTGAAGCAGTCCATGTCCAAGTGCAGCAAGAGCTGGACAATATCAAGGCTTGGGCTGACAAGTGGCAAGTAATATTTGTGCCACACAAGTGTCAGGCAATGACCATCTCCAACAAGAGAGAGTTCAACCATCACCACTTGATGTTCAATGGCATTACCATCACTGAATCCCCCACTATCAACATCTTGGGGGTTACCATTGACCAAAAACTGAACTGGACTAGCCATAAAAATACTGTGGCTACAAGAGCGGGTCAGAGGCTAGGAATCCTGTGACGAGTAATTCACCTCCTGACTCCCCAAAGCATGTCCACCATCTACAAGGCACAAGTCAGGAATGTAATGGAAACTCCCCACTTGCCTGAATGAGTGCAGCTCTCACAACACTCAAGAAGCTTGACCCTGTCCAGGACAAAGCAGCCTGCTTGATTGGCACCACATCCACAAACATTCACTCCCTCCACCACTGACGAACAGTAGCAGCAGTGTGTGTATCATCTACAAGATGCACTGCAGGAATTCACCAAGGCTCCTTAGACAGCACCTTCCAAACCCACAACCATCTAGAGGGGCAAGGGCAGCAGATAGATGGGAACACCACCACCTGGAAGTTACCCTCCAAGTCACTCACCATCCTGACTTGGAAATATATCGTTGTTCCTTCACTGTCATTGGGTCAAAATCCTGGAACTCCCTCCCTAACAGCACTGTGGGTGTACCTACACCACATGGACTGCAGCGGTTCAAGAAGCCAGCTCACCACCACCTTCTCAAGGGCAACAAGGGATGGGCAATAAATGCTGGCCCAGCCAGCGAAGCCCACATCTCATGAATGAATCAAAAAATTTTTTAAATGATGAGCAGTTGTATTAAAATGATGTTCCCAACGCGCGGAGGCGGGAATGATGGTCCGTCATTGATGGGTGGAGCGGACGATAGCAAACTGGTTCCATGATGGTGTGAAACTGATTTTTGGCCTTCCTGCCATATTGTCCGCTCACGCCCACCATGACGCCCGATGCCAATGAGGATGGAAAATACCAGCTTTAGGCTTAAAGGCACAGTTCTAAAGATTGTGCAGGAACAGAGGGACCTGGAAGTTCATGTGCATTGACTGGTGAAGGTAGCTGGACACACTGAGAAATAATTAGCAAAGATTATTGTAACTTAGGCTTCATAAACAGAGACATTGAGAACAGGAGCAGGGAGGTTATGCTAAACCTTTTTAAAACTGTGGTTAGGCCACAACTAAAGTACCATCTCCAGTTCCTGTTCATTAGGAAGGATGAAAGTCCTTGAGTGGTTGCAGGGGGAATGTTACTGGGATGGTTCCAGGAATTAGGGAAATTTTGTGGGTTGGAGAAGCAGGAGTTGTTTTCTTTGGAGCAAAGGAGATTGGGGAGAGATTTGATAGAGGGGTACAAGATTATGACAGGCTTAGATAAGGTAGAGAAAGAGACACTGTTCCCATTAATTTTCTTTTTTTATTTATTCATGGGATGTGAGTGTTGCTGGCAAAGCCAGCATTTGGTGCTTATCCCTAATTGCCCTTGAGAAGGATGATCATATATATATAAAGCCTAGGGACACAGAAGTAAGAGATACAGGGGGGAAGTGAGGAAGAACTTTTTTTAATGCAGCATGTGGTAATGACTTGGAACTCACTGCTGACAAGGGTAGTGGAAATGGAGACAATGAATGATTTCAAAAGAAAATTGGACGGGAGCTTCAAGGAAATAAACTTGCAGGGCTATGGGGTTACAACAGAGGAATGGAACAGATTGATTTGCTCTAATAGAGAGCCAGCATGGAATAGATGGGTCAAATGGCCTTCTTGTGTACCATAATGACTCTAAGGGCTGAATTTTATGGGGCACGGTGTCCCCTCCCACCCAGCATAATAGTTGGGCCGAGCCCGCCTCCGCTTAGCCAGCTCGCACTGCAGCCATTTGATGGCCATCAGGCCATTAATTGGATTGATGTGGGTCTTCTGCCCACTTCTGGGGGGGGGGGGGAAGTCCTGCCTCTGAGAGCTATTGGCCAATCAAATGGGCAGCAGCTCTCTGGCACCAACAGCGCCATCAGAAGCAGTGGCCACTGCTGGGACTGCAGCCAGTACTGAAGAAGGTATTTAGCAACGGAGCCCAGACTTGAAGGTGAGTCTGAGGTCTTGTCAAGACCAGGCTGGCAGGCCCTATCGAGGGGACATGGGTATGGGGGGTGGGGGGGCAGGGAGTGAAGGGGAAATGTGGAGGTGAGATTGGCACAGGCGGCAGTGAAACCTGCTGAATTACACACTGCCCTCTCCTGCCGTGGGTGAAATCCCAGTGGTGGCAAACTTAAGTGACCATTAATTGGCCACTTAGGGGCCTCAATTGGCCCATGGGCAGGTGGGCATCATGATGTCTCCCCAACTGCTGGTAAAATTGTAGCTGGGGCAGAGGTGGGTGGGTAGGTGGCATCCTGCCTGCCTGCCAACCTGCCCCTGGGGGCCATAAAACCCAGCGCTATGACTGTATATGGGTGACCTAATTGAGGTCTTTAAAGCTACTAAAGGGCATAGAATTGACAAATGATTTTGAACATAGGTAAATGTGAAACATTACATTTTGGCAAGAAAAATAAGGAGGTTGCATATCACTTAGAAAATAAGGATCTCAAAGGGGTGGAGGGGTAAAGAAACAAATCACTAAAAATAGCGACACAACTTAACAAGTCCATGAAAAAAAGCAAACCAAGCACCAGGGTTCATTCCTAAAGACATAGAATTGGATTTATTGAATTGAATTGAAGAATTTATGCTAAATTTGTATCGAAACTTGGTCAAACCGCACCTGGAGTACTGCATAGAGTTCTGATCACATTATATAAAATAATATAGGGGCAATGGAAAGGGTGCAACAAAGATTTACAAGAATTATACCAGAAATGCGGGGGTAGAAAGATAGAAGGAACATAAAAAAGTAAAAGCAGGGGTAGGTCCTTCGGCCCATCGAGCCTGCTCTGCCATTCAATATGTTCATGGCTGATCCTCTATCTCAACGTCACACTCCCGCTTTCTCTCCATACCCCTTGATACCTTTAGAGTCTAGAAATCTATCTATTTCCTTCTTACATATACTCAGTGACTTGGCCTCCACAACCCTCTGTGGTAGAGAATTCCACAGGTTCACCAGCCTCTGAGTGAAGAAGTTTCTCCTCATCTCAATCCTAAATGGCACACCCCGCATTTTGCTTCCTGGTTCTGGTATAATCAAGAGAGGCTTGAACAAGCTGGATCTGTTTCCCTTTGAAAAGAGAAGGCTGAGGTGTTATCTAATTTGATGCCTTTAAAATTATAGAATCATAGAACAGGTACAGCACAGAAGGAGGCCATTCAGCTGTCAAGACCATGCTGGCTCTCTGCAAGACCAATTTAGCTAGTCACACCCAACCAACTTTTCCCTGTAGCCCTGCATTTTTCACTTCGGGGCTTATCCAATTCCATTCGGAAAGCCATGATTCAATCTGCCTCCACTACACTCTCAGGCAGTGCATTCAAGATTTGAACCACTCACTGAGTAAACATGTCTTTCCTCATATCGTCTTTAGTTCTTTTGCAAATCACTTAAATCTGTGCCAATTGGTTCTTGACTCTTCCACCAATGAAAACAGTTTCTTCATATCTACCCTAGCCACATATCTCATGATTTTGAACACTTCTATCAATCTCCTCTCAAACTCCTCTTTTCTAAGGAGAACAGTCCCAGGTTCTCCAATCTCCCTCACAATAAACATTCACTCCCTCCACCACCGACACACAGTAGCAGCAGTGTGTACCATCTACAAGATGCACTGCAGCAACTCACCAAGCCTCGTTAGACAGCGCCTTCCAAACCCATGACCTCTATCATCTAGAAGGACAAAGGCAGCAGACACACAGGAACACCATGACCTGGAAGTTCCCCTCCAACTCATTCACCATCCTGACTTGGAAATATTTCGCCGTTCCTTCACTGTCACTGGGTCAAAACCCTGGAACTCCCTCCCTAACAGCACTGTGGGTATATCTACACCACATGGAGTGCAGCAGTTCAAGAAGGCAGCTCACCACCACCTTCTCAAGGGCAATTAGGGATGGGCAATAAATGCTGGCCCAGCCAGCGACACCCACACCCCATGAATGAATATTAAAAAAAATCTATCCTTATAACTGAAGTGCCTCATCCTTGGAACCATTATCCCAAGTCTTTTCTTTTCTCTCTCTAAATCCTTCACAGTATGGTGCCCAATGATGAACACAATTGTCCAGTTGAGGCCAAACCAATGTTTTATAAAGTTCCAAAGAAGAGTCATTTTGGATTCGAAATGTTAACTCTGTTTATGTCTCCACAGATGTTGCCAGACCTGCTGAGTTTTTCCAGCACTTTCTGTTTTTATTTCAGATCTCCAGTATCTGCAGTATTTTGCTTTTATTTCATAAAGGTTCATCCTAATTTCCTTGCTTTTGTACTCTATGCCTCTATCTATAAAGACCAGGATCCCATATGCCTTATTAAGCGTTTTCTCAACCTGTCCTGCCACCTTCAGTGATTTATGCACATATACCCCCAGGTCCCTCTGCTCCTGCACCCCTTTTAGAATTGTAATCCTTAATTTATATTGCCTCTCCTGATTCCTCTTCCCAAAATGTATCACTTCACACTTCTCTGCATTAAATGCCATCTGTCAGGTGTTTGCCCATTCCACCAACCTGTCTATGTCACCTTGAAGTTTGTCACTATCATCCTAACAGTTCACAATTCTTCCAAGTTTTGAGTCATCTGCAAATGTTAAAATTGTGCCCTGTACATCATAGTCCAGGTTATTAATACAGATCAAGAAAAACAGTAGTTATAACACTGACCCCTGGGAAACCCCACTGCAGAGTTTCCTCCAATCTGAAAAACACCATTTATCACTACTCTCTGTTCCTTATCACTCAGCGAACTTTGTATCCATGCTGCCACTGGCCCTTTTATTCAATGAGCTTCAACTTCAACAATGAGCTGGCAAGCCTGTCATGTGGCACTTTATCAAATGTCTTTTGGAAGTCCATGCACACCACATAAACTGCATTGCCCTCATTAACCCTCTCAATTACCTCATCCAAAAACTCAAGTTATTTAAACACAATTCGCCTTTAACAAAACGCTGGCTTTCCCTGAATTTCATTTACAAGATGCACTATAGCCACTCACTTTCACGTTCCTTCAACAGCACCTTCCAAACCATCTACCCTCTAGAAGGGCAGCAGGTACATGGGAACACCACCACCTGGAAGTTCCCCTCCAAGTCACTCACCATCCTGACTTGGAAATATATCGCTGTTCCCTCACTGTCGCTGGGTCAAAATCCTGGAACTCCCTCCCTAACAGCACTGTGGGTGTACCTACACCACATTGACTGCAGCGGTTCAAGAAAGCAGCTCACCACCACCTTCTCAAGGGCAACTAGGGATGGGCAATAAATACTGGCTTAGCCAGCGATGCCCACATCCCATAAATGAATTAAACAAATGAATCCAGACTTGTACAAGCGACTGTTAGTCTTGTGCCGAATTATTCCCACCATGAAGGTTAAACTGCCTGACCTCTGGTGTTTCTGGGCTTATCCTTACACTCTTTTTTGAACAAAGATACAGCATTTGCAATTCTTCGGTTCTTTGACACCGCCATTGTATCTGAGTAGGACTGAAGAGGTCAAACATTTCTGCCAACCATGGGAGTCCCTGACTTGTGAGAGGCCATAATGGAGAAGGTTCATTCGGGAAGGCACCAAGCACATTGACAGACTTTGCAGGGAACACACAGAGGCGTCAATGTGAGCACCCAAAAATCCTAACAACTCATCTGCCCCTCTCTTTGAGCACCACCTACCCCACATGTGGCAGAGTCTGCGGATTGCACACTGGACTTATCAGCCATTTCAAAACCCATCGAACTGGAAAGGTAGCAAGTCCCCGATCCGGAGGATCTTTCCTGGACACTGCAGGTGGAATTCTCCCACCTGGGATTAAGTCCCGTGGTGGAGGTGGGATGGGGAGTGGGACGTGTTTCCTGCTGTGGAGGCGGATAGGAAACCATGCCATATCTTCTGGCCCTGATGTAATTAATTATGCATCGAGGGGTTTTGCCTGTCTTCCGTCATGGGGCGGGCTTGATGGTCCATGTCCTGCCATCATATAAAAAACATATAAGATCCTGAGAGGTCTTGACAGGGTGGATGTGGAGAGGATGTTTCCTCCTGTGGGAGAAACTTGAACTAAAGATTCATCTGAAATAGAGATAAGGTGAAATTTTTTCACTCAGAGGGTCATGAGTCTTTGGAAATCTCTTCCGGAAAAGGTGGTGGAAGCAGAGTCTTTGAATATTTTTAAGGCAGAGGTGGATAAATTCTTGGTAAGCAAGAGGGTGAAAGGTTATCGGGGGTGAGTGGGATGCAGATTTGAGGTCACTATCAGGTCAGCCATGATCTGATTAAATGGTGGAGCAGGCTCGAGGGGCCGAATGGCCTCCTGCTCCTTTATTTGTATGTTCGGATGTCATATCTGAGCACTCCACAATGTCAGATAAGAAACAAAGAGATGTCTGCAAGGTCATCCGCTGGCACAGCTCTGAAATTTAGTGACGCCTTCTTGAGCATCCTCCTGGACCATGTTGAGGTGTGCAGGAATGTGCTGTACCCACCTGATGGTAGGATGAGGCCAAGCAGGGATACCAATGCTGCATGGGTGCAGGTTGCTGATGCCATCAATGCCCAGAGGTTGGCAACACAGTGCTGGAAGAGGATGAACAACCTTATTCACTCTGGCAGGGTAAGTCTCATCAGATGGTCACATAAACTGAAAGGAAAACTGAAAGGTCTGAAGGTGGATAAATCACCTGGACCAGATGGATTACACCCCAGAGTTCTGAAGGAGATAGCTGAAGAGATAGCGGAGGCGTTAGCGGTGATCTTTCAGGAATCACTGGAGTCAGGGAGGGTCCCAGAGGACTGGAAAATCGCTAATGTAACTCCCCATTTAAGAAGGGAGTGAGGCAAAAGACGGGAAATTACAGGCCGATTAGCCTGACCTTGGTCGTTGGTAAGATTTTAGAGTCCATTATTAAGGATGAGATTTTAGAATACTTGGAAGTGCATGGTAAAATCGGGCAAAGTCAGCATGGTTTCATCAAGGGGAGGTCATGCCTGACAAATCTGTTAGAATTCTTTGAGGAGGTAACGAGTAGGTTAGACAAAGGAGAGCCAATGGATATTATCTACTTGGACTTCCAGAAGGCCTTTGACAAGGTGCCGCACAGGAGGGCTGCTCAGTAAGATAAGAGCCCACGGTGTTAGAGGCAAGGTACTAGCATGGATAGAAGATTGGCTGTCTGACAGGAGGCAGAGAGTGGGGATAAGGGGGTCCTTCTCAGGATGGCGGCCGGTGACTAGTGGAGTTCCGCAGAGGTCAGTGTTGGGACCACAACTTTTCACTTTATACATTAATGATCTAGATGAAGGAACTGAGGGCATCCTGGCTAAGTTTGCAGATGATACATAGATAGGTGGAGGGACAGGTAGTATTGAGGAGGCAGGGAGGCTGTAGAAGGATTTGGACAGGTTAGGAGAATGGGCAAAGAAGTGGCAGATGGAATACAACGTGGGGAAGTGTGAGGTCATGCACTTTGGTAGGAAGAATAGAGGCATAGACTATTTTCTAAATGGGGAGAGAATTCAGAAATCTGGAGTGCAAAGGGACTTGGGAGTCCTAGTCCAGGATTCTCTTAAGGTTAACTTGCAGGTTGAGTCGGTAGTTAGGAAGGCAAATGCAATGTTGACATTTATTTCGAGAGGACTAGAATATAAAAGCAGGGATGTGCTGCTGAGGCTTTATAAGGCTCTGGTCAGACCACATTTAGAATATTGAGAGCAATTTTGGGCTCCGTATCTCAGGAAGGATGTTCTGGCCCTGGAGAGGGTCCAGAGGAGGTTCACGAGAACAATCCCAGGAATGAAAGGCTTAACGTATGAGGAACGTTTGAGGACTCTGGGTCTATACTCGATGGAGTTTAGAAGGATGAGGGGGGATCTGAATGAAACTTACAGAATACTGAAAGGCCTGGATAGAGTGGACGTGGGGAAGATGTTTCCATTAGTAGGAGAGACTAGGACCCGAGGGCACAGCCTCAGAGTAAAGGGAAGACCTTTTAGAACAGAGATGAGGAGAAACTTCTTTAGCCAGAGAATGGTGAATCTATGGAATTCATTGCCACAGAAGGCTGTGGAGGCCAGGTCATTGAGTGTATTTAAGACTGAGATAGATAGGTTCTTGATTGGTAAGGGGATCAAAGGTTATGGGGAGAAGGCGGGAGAATGGGGTTGAGAAACTTATCAGCCATGATTGAATGGCGAAGCAGACTCGATGGGCCGAATGGCCTAATTTCTGCTCCTATGTCTTATGGTCTTAAGTCACTCGCCATCCTGACTTGGAAATATATCGCCGTTCCTTCACTGTCGCTGGGTCAAAGTTCTGGAACTCTTAGAAACACTTTACCACTTTGCTGTATAAACCAGGAGAAGGTTTAATCTGTTTCTGATGTGGAGTTAAATTATTGCAAGGAATATTTGGGCAGAGGAAACAGCAACATATCCCCTGTAACAGGAGGGTTATTGTAGGAACTGCAAAGCCCCTCCCTGTGTCCTTACAGACTCTGGATCCTCTTTCTGTCCCAGTTGATGGTCATATTAATGTACAAGTTGCAGAAGTGAGCAAATCAACATAAGTTTTCTCCAATCCTCTCACCTCTGAATACCTCAGCAATGCATACTGGTCAGGCCAGGGTTAAGCAACTGATACATTTCACAGTAATAAACTCAACTTTCAAGGTGCAAGTTGAAACTCGCAATATTGTGAAATGCGAGGATGATAATAAATGTCTTCGGGAAGACATAGATGTTGGTAGAATGGGCAAACACATGTCAGATTTTTGTTTGGGACTTGAGAATGCTATTTTCAAACATGGAATTCAATTCTATTATGATCACATTTTCCCAAAGGATCTTTTACAATGAGATAACTAATTAACACTGTCTCATTACACAATACTAGATCTAAAATAGCTTTGTCTCTAGTTGGACCTATGACGTATTGTTCTAGGAAGCTGTTGCATAAACATTCTACAAACTCATCTTCCACACTACCTTTGCCAATTTGATTTGTCCAGTCTCTATGAAGATTAAAGCCCCATCATATTTATTATGATGCCTTTGTTAGAGGTGCCAATTATTTTTCGCTTAATTAGAAGCAAAATACTGCTCTTGCTGGAAATCTGAAAGAAAAAACAGAAAATGCTGGAAAATCTCAGAAGGTGTGGCAGCATCTGTGACGAGAGAAACCGAGTTAATGTTTCGAGTCCATATGACTCTTCTTCAGAGTTGAAGAGTGGTAGAAATGTGATGGATTTTATACTGTTGAAAGTGGGCAGGGGGATGGAGCAAAATAGAACGTCAAGGGATAGGTGGGAGCTCAGGAGAGATTTGACAAAGATGTCATGGGCACAAGACAAAGGGAGTGTTAATGGTAGCGTCTTGTGTCCATGACATCTTTGTCAAATCTCTCCTGAGCTCCCACCTATCCCTTAACCTTCTATTTTGCTCCATCTGCTTCACTCCCTCCTCCCCACCTCAATAAAATCCATCACATTTCTACCTCTCTTCAGCTCTGAAGAAGTGTCATACTTATTTTTTTGCTTAATGTTCTGTCTAAAAACATACATGCTGTTTGGGAGTTGGGGAGGTGGGGGTGTGGTGTGCTATAAACTACCCCCATCAGCATTTGCTGACTCTTGCTATTCTTAATCTCTACCCACTCACTGGATACAATCACTACTATGTGTTTGTGTGACACTAACTGAGCACAATCGAGTGGCACTGTCGCTACCAGAAGACTTCAGTAAAAAAATGGATTCAAGAACTGGGCTTGCTCAGTAGCCATGAGCACAGTACACAATAAGGAACTTGTTTCTGGGTCACTTTCTGGACTCTGCACCCTGCATTCAATGTTTCCAGTCCCAAGCTGGAATCTTCACACTGCCAAAACATTTCAATTACCTCTGCTTCAAAACATTTCAACCTGGTTTGACACTAAAAACAAATAGATGTTTACAGCACAGAGCAGTCCCAAAACTAATCCCACTGCCCTGCTCTCTCTCCATAGCCCTGTATCAATCCCAAACCAATCTCACCACTCCACTCTCTCCCCATTGCCCTGTATAAACCCCAAAATAATCCCACTGTTCCATTCTCTCCCCAAAACCCTGTATCAATCCCAAACTAATCCCACTGCCCCACTCTCTC
Organism: Cetorhinus maximus; assembly: GCF_964194155.1. Classification (NCBI taxonomy): domain Eukaryota; kingdom Metazoa; phylum Chordata; class Chondrichthyes; order Lamniformes; family Cetorhinidae; genus Cetorhinus; species Cetorhinus maximus. The sequence continues at coordinate 272,679 of NC_135884.1, read as the reverse complement.
CCCATAGCCCTGTATCAATCCCCAAACTAATCTCACTGCCCCACTCTCTCCCCATAGCCCTGTATCAATCCCCAAACTAATCTCACTGCCCCACTCTCTCCCCATTGCCCTGTATAAACCCCAAAATAATCCCACTATCCCATTCTCTCCCCAAAACCCTGTATCAATCCCAAACTAATCCCACAACCCCACTCTCTCCCCTTGGCCTGTACCAATCCCAAATGAACCCCACTCTCTCCCCATAGCCTTGTATCATTCCCAAATTAATCTCACTGTCCTGTTCTCTCCTCAGACCCCTGTATCAATCCAAAAGTAATCTCACTGCTGTCTTAGGGTCTAAGTTTGGACCCAAACAGGTTTATGAAAAACTTTCAAAATGTTGCAAAGTACAATACTCTTTGGCAGTATAAACATTCCCTCAGGCTCCGCACAGCCAATTCTTTAAATTTAGAACATACCTTTATATAAATTGTTAAGTAGGACAGCTCCTGTGATGCTCACAGTGCTGGTGTGATGCTGTGTTCCATTTACATTGCTCACTTTGACATGATATATATTATTAACACAGGTGTCAAAGAGGAGGAACATAGCCAGGTTTTCACACATCATCGCTTCCTATCTCTGCACAGGTGCAAATTGGGAAAGGGGATAACACAGAGCTGCATCACTGTGACCTTTCCGAAAGGGAGCTGATTTTAGGACCTTAACCCATTTTAAAACTCTGCACAAGTTCATTTAGCAGCTCATTCACACCGAGCTTTTGGTGTCTGTTGATTAGCTGAGGCTATGGAACATGAGCAACAGATGTACTCTTTCCATGTATTTTAACAATCAATGCCAAATTAGGACAATGTTCTGCTTCTGTCATCATTTAATGGAATGATATATATTTTAAAATTCCCCTAATCCCAATGTCCTTGCAGAAATTCAGGTCATGAGAAATAATAAGTAGTTTGTATATTACATCAAAATAGGCATTCTTGTAAATCACCACCAAATAATTAGCATTTATAATTTCACAAGTTGAATGGCTCCTCAGAGTTGAAGCTTGTCACTTACAAATAAGGGCGAATCATCTCATTCGCCTGCCACGCCATCACCTCGCCGCTTCATCATGTCAAGCGCCATGTTTAAAGTCCAGCTGTGCGCACACATCTGTGCTTCCAGCCCACGACTACTGCAAGGAAGGTGTCCACGAAAGGCAAAAAGACTGCAGCCCCCAGGTTTATTGACGCGTCACTGGAATGCCATTTTGATGCCGTGCAGACCTGCCATGATGTCCTCTACCCCCACTATGGCCACAGGAAGGGCAGTGGCATCACCAATCCAGCATAGCAGGTGGTGGTCAGTGCCAATGCTGCACTGAAGATGTTGGCCATCCAATGCAGATAGAGGATGAATGATCTCATCTGTGCAGCCAGATATGGCAACCATGTCATCACTCTAAACTCACACACTCAAGCCCATCACACACTCACTGCCAGCTCAAGGGACATCACCACCCATTCTCTCACACACACCCTCACATCTCCATCTGGCCTCATCTCCTCTGGAGGCTGCCTCCTCAGCCCTCACCATCTTGAGGCAACTTTCACAGTTCAACATGTGCCCCCCCCACACCCTGGGATACCCTCCTTCCCCAGTACAGCCCTCACCCTGCAGCCTCTTCCCTTGCCTGAGGCCACTTCTCCCCCTTTCCCAAGCAAGACCTAACCCTGCAGCTATTGAAAAGCCACCCACATATGGCTGATTTGGTAGGTAGAGTCCTACCCGTGAGTCCTCCTAACAGTGATGCGGTGCTGACTGTGAAGCCTGGCACTGAGACCCCGAGTGCTGCCCGAAGCAGGATAGACAAACAAACCTCAAAGTCCCGAGTGAAGGGAAGTCCACCAGGTGCATGTCACTTATGTGTTTTTGTGAAACACATCGGCGTGTTTTGCTGCCGACGCGGTCGGATGATCCAGCAGTGGGGGGATGAGTCCGGTGGGCTGGCCTTATAATGATATGCTAACGTATTACAATGAGGTTCCCAACATCCGATGGCGGGACACACGGCCCACCATTGGCGGGCTGAGCACAAGATCGCAAACTGGGTTTCCGACGTCGTGAAACCGATCGCGCCATATTGTCCGCTCACGCCATTAGCGGGCACGGAAAATCTGGCCCAAGCCTTTGATCGCTTGAAGAAGCAACCTGAGGCAAGTCAAAGCCCCACACAAATGCTTGCGATACATGTGATGCCAGAATGGGCTTGAGGGACTGAATGGCCTACTCCCGTTCCCATATTGGGGATTTTTCACGAGTACAGCCCCTTCCTGTCGACACACCAGCAGAATTAGAAGTTCTAGGTTCAATTTATTAACACAAATTATTTTTTCCATGTGCAAGAGAGGGGAATAAAACTATTCTGTTCTTCATCACCATAATCTTCATGGAAAGGTAAAGGGATAAACCCTGCAACTACAGGCCGCAGCCTAATGTTAGTGATGGGGAAACTTTTAGGGACAAAAATTATCATTTGGAAAAAGCTGGGTTAAAAAATGACAGCCAATCAGAGTCCACTTGCCAACCAGTCAGCACTCTCTTATCGTACAGTATAAATTACATTGGCATTCTTGCCAATTGTCATGGTGAGTGCAACATGAAAAGCAAATGTCTCTTTTTTCAGCAAAACTCAAGAGTTTAAAGCGGTTGCAGGACAGGCTTGTTCACATTTAGTCAGGGTGATAATAGTGGATGGTGTGAAGTGTGCTAAGATTTCATTGTTTAATACTATGTTTATTAGAATAAAAGCAAAATACTATGGATGCTGCAAATTTGAAATAAAAACAGTAAATGCTGGAAAAACCCAGCAGGTCTGGCAGCATCTGTGGAGAGAGAAACAGAGTTAACGTTTCCAAGTTGAATATGAGTTTTTTTGGAGCTGGAGGGTAGAAATGTGGTGGGTTTTTATGCCATTGAAAGGGGGAGGATGGACAAAAGGGAAGTTCTGGGATAGGGTAGAGGGCGGGAGAGATTAAATGACAAAGATTTCATGGAACAAAAGGCAAAGGTTTGTAATGATTGTAGTAAAGAGACAAGCATTTGTCCAGAGTTAGTGTCAATGGCAGAATAATGAACAGCTCTGTATGAAAGAAAAACATGCAAAACAAGATTCAAAACGGCACATGGCAAATAAAACAGAATCAAAATGGAGGACAGAGATCATGGTCTGAAGCTGTCGAACTCAATGCTGAGACCAGAAGGCTGTTTAAAAGTGCCTTATCGAAAGATGATGCGCACTGTTCCTCAAGCTTGCGTCGAGCTTCGATGGAATGCTGTAGCAAGCCGAGAACAGATATACCAGCATGAGAGCAATGGCATCAGCCACAAGGCTGGGGTCATGTTTGCGAGCTGAGCGGAAGTGTTGAACAAAGCAGCCGCCCATTCTTCCTTTTGTCTCTCCAGAGAAGAATACTAAACTGAAAGAAGTCCATGTAAACCACTGTTTCACGTGGAAGGAGTGTTTGGGGCCTTTGACGGTGAGGAGGGAGGAGGTATACGGGCAGGTGTTCCACTTCTTAGGATGTTTTAAAATTTACTCGTTCATGGAATATGGGCGTCGCTGGCTAGACCAGCATTTATTGGCCATTCCTAATTACCCTTGAGAAGGTTATGGTCAGCTGCCTTCTTGAACCGCTATAGGGACACCCACAGTGCTGTTAGGGAGGGAGTTTCAGGATTTTGACCCAGTGACAGTGAAGGAACGGCGATATATTTCCAAGTCAGGATGGTGAGTGGCTTGGAGGGGAACCTCCAGTTGGTGGTGTTCCTATGTGTCTTGTCCTTCTAGGTGGTAGAGGTCATGGGTTTGGAAGGTGCTGTCAAAGGAGCCTTGGTGAGTTGCTACAGTGTATCCTGTGGATGGTACACACTTTTGCCACCGTGCATCAGTGGTGGAGGGAGTGAATGTCAAAGGTGGTGGATAGCGTGTCATGGGGTGCAACTGCATGGGAAGGTGCCGTGGGAAGGTGAGGAGCTGTTGGGGGTGACTGAGTGGATCAGGGTGTCACAGAGGGAAAGGTCCCAATGGAATGCTGACAGGGGAGGAGAGGGGAAGGTGTGTTTGGTGTTTTTATTTTATTCATTCATGGGGTGTGGCTTTACTGGCTGCGCCAGCATTTAATGTCCATCCCTAGTTGCCCTTGAGAAGGTGGTGGTGAGCTGCCTTCTTGAACCGCTGCAGTCCATGTGGTGTAGGTACACCCACAGTGCTGTTAGGGAGGGAGTTCCAGGATTTTGATCCAGCGACTGCGAAGGAACGGCGATATATTTCCAAGTCAGGATGGTGAGTGATTGGCTGGGAATTTCCAGGTGCTTCTGTTCCCATCTATCTGCTGCCCTTGTCCTTCAGACAAGGGGTAGGGGTCGTGGGTTTGGAAGGTGCTGTGTAAGGAGCCTTGGTGAATTCCTGCAGCGCATCTTATAGATGGTACACACTGCTGCTACTGTGCGTCGATGGTGGGGGGAGTAAATGTTTGCGGATGGGGTGCCAATCAAGTGGGGCTGCTTTGCCCTGGATGGTGTCAAGCTTCTCAAGTGTTGTTGAAGCTGTATTCATCCAGGCAAGTGGAGAGTATTTCATCACACTCCTGACTTGTGCCTTGTAGATGGTGGACAGGCTTTGGGGAGTCAGGAGGTGAGTTACTCGCTGTTGAATTCCTAGCCTCTGACCTGCTCTTGTAGCCACAGTATTTATATGGTTAGTCCAGTTCAGTTTCTGGTCAATGTTTCAGGATGTTGATAGTTGGGGATTCAGTGATAGCAATGTGGTTGAACGTCAAGGGGCGATGGTTAGATTCTCTTTTGTTGGATATGGTCATTGTCTGACACTTGTGTGGCATGAATGTTACTTGCCACTTGTCAGCCCAAGCCTGGATATTGTCCAGCTTTTGCTGCATTTGGACATGGACTGCTTCAGTATCTGAGGAGTTGCGAATGGTGCTGAACATTGTGCAATTATCAGCGAACATCCCCACTGCTGACCGTATGATAGAAGGAAGGTCATTGATGAAGCAGCTGAAGATGGTTGGGCTGAGGGCACTGCCCTGAGGAATTCCTGCAGTGATGTCCTGGAGCTGAGATAACTGACCTGCAACAACCACAACCATCTTCCTTTGTGCTAGGTATGACTCCAACCAGTGGAGAGTTTTCCCCCTGATTCCCATTGACTCCAGTTTTGCTAGGGCTCCTTGATGTCACACTCGGTCAAATGCAGCCTTGATGTCAAGGGCAGTCACTCTCACCTACGTGGTGGCATTATATTGGAGATGGTGAAATGGTGGAGGATGATCCTTAGAATGTGGAGGGTTGAAAGTGAGGACATGGGGAATCCTATCCAGCTCTGGGACTGAAAGGAAGAGGTGAAAACAGAAGTGCGGGTAATAGATTGAACACAGTTGAGGGCCCTATCAACCACAGTGGGGGGCGGGGGATTGGAATCCTTGGTTGAGGGAAAAGGAAGACATATCAGGAGTGTTGATGTAGAAGGTTGCATCAACAAAACAGGTGTGATGGAGACTGAGGAGCTGTGAGAATGGAATGTTGTCCTTACTGGAAGCGGGATGTGAGGAAATGTAGTCGAGGTAACTCGGGGGAGTCGATGGGCTTATAATGAATACTCGTGGACAGTCTATCCCTGGAAATAGAGACAAAGAAGTCTAGGAAAGGAAAAGAAGTGTCAGAGATGGACCACGTGAAGGTGAGAGAAGGGTGAAAATTGGAAGCAAAGTTGATTAATTTTCCAGTTCTGCGCAAGAGCAGGAAATGGCACCAATACAATCACCAATTTACCAGAAAAAAAGAGTTGAGTGAGGGGGACTGAGTAGGATTGGAACAAGAAATGTTCTACGCACCCCACAGAAAGACAGGCATTAACTAGGACTCATGCAGGTACCCAAAGCAACACCTTTTGTATGGAGGAAATCAGACAAATCAAAGGAGAAATTGTTCAATGAGAGAACAAGTTCAGCCAGATGGAGGTGGGTGGCAGTGGATGGTGACTGGTTGGGCCATGTTCAAGGAAGAATTGGAGAACTCTCAGACCGTCTTGGTGGAGGATGGAGTTGTAGAGACATTGGACACCCATAGTGAAGAGGAGGCGGTTCAATGCAGAAAACTGGACATTGTTGAAATTATGTAGGGCATCAGAAGAGTGTAGGTGGGTGTAGGTGGGAAGAGACTTAACAAGGGGTAAAAAAAAATCATAATAGGAAGAATATGTTCAGTGTGGCAGGAACAGGCTGAAATGATGGGAATGCCAGGTCAGTCGTGCTTGTGGATTTTGGGAAGGAGGTAGAGTCGGCTGTACAGAGTTGGGGGGAAGGAAGATTTCCCAAGGAGATGAGGTCAATAACAGTCCTGGAAACAATGGCTTGATGTTCGATAGTGAGGTGATGGTCCAAGGGGAGGTAGGAAGCAGTGTCGGAGAGTCGGCCTGCAGCTGTTGCAAGGTAGAGGTCAGTACGCTAGACAACATCAGCATCACTCTAGTCAGCAAGCTTGATAACAAAGTTAGGGTTAGATCTGAGAGGAAGGAACGCAGGAAGTTCAGAGGGGGGCAGGTTAGAGTGAGAAATGGAGATGGCTGATGTCAGACTGACTGTTCTCAATGAAAAGATCCAGAGCAGGTAAGAGGCGCGAGGGAGGAGTCCAGATGGAGGGAGAAGACTTGAGGCAGTTGAAAGGGTCAACAGGTCAGGAGCAAGACTTCTGGCCAAAGAATGAGCACGGAAGCGAAGCCAATGGAAGAGGAACCTCAATATTGTACCGAGCTTACAGTTCATTGCCTGGGGGCAAAGCGGAGTCCTTTGCTTAACCGCCCTTTTTGTTAACTTTTCACACTCGGGGCCCCCTCACTCTCTCCGCCGGTGATGAGGCCCAGGCCCCGCCCCCTCTCTCTCTCTCTCTCTCTCCTTCCGCCGGCGGTGAAGCGGCGGCCGGGCCTTGTCTGAGCCGGACTCAGGCTGAGAGCGGGCGGCCTGGAGCCGGGCGCCGGGGCGTCGGGTTGCGATGCGATCCCATGAGGCGCTGAGGAGCGCGGTCAGACTGACTTCATACAGCGCCGGGCTGCAGGTGCGGGGAGGCCGGGGGGGTCGGTGTCGCCATGGAAACCGGGACCGGAGCACAGCATCAAGATCCACCCCCCTCCCCTCCACCACCTCCTCCAACCCCCCGCCCCCATCCCCCCCTCCATCCCCCGCCCCCATCCCCCGCCCCCATCCCCCCCCCTATCCCCCCCCCCTCGCCCCCATCCC